>NW_016183407.1:4459-5572 GCF_001687245.7 Rhagoletis zephyria | reverse complement strand
TGCGTACCATATCGATACTTTAGGTTCGATGTCGTATACCTAATAATAAGAGCCAGAGACATAACTATTATAAGAGAAAAGAATAAAAGTCAATCAATATTCATTATATTAAGATAACTATTTTTCGAGTCATTTATAATTATTATTCAAAGATTTATATTATAAAAGTCCTTTCATAATAATTATCAGAGTGAAAAATAGTTTTAAGTTTTCAAAGACTTTTATTTTAAGACTTATATTATAAAAGTTTCTCCATAATAATTATCATTGAGACAAATATTTTTAAATCTAAAAATACTTTTATTTTAAGACTTATATTATAAAAGTCTTTTCATGAAAATTATGAGCGCGAATACAATTTTACGTCTGAAAAGACGGGACTTGCTCAGGAGCATTTCAGGAGTAGTTGTGCACCAGTTCGGGGCTAGGTGGGGACAAGTTCGGGCCTAGTTGGGGAGCAGTTTCGAAACAGTTGGGGATTGGTTTGGGACCCGTTCGGGACTGTATACAAAATCTTTTCGCACTCATAGTTATTATCAAATGACTTTTATAATATAAGTCTCGAAATAAAAGTCTTTGAAGACTTTAAAATATTTATCTCGCTGGTAATTATTATGGAGAGACTTATATTATATCAGTATTAAAATAATAGTTATCGATGACTTAAAAAAATTTTCTCACACATTATTATTATCAAAAGACTTTTATAATTCTTACGAAAATTTGGATGACTTTTTTAAAACTACACCATGAAATAATTATTATTCTGGTTCCCTGATAAATGGATATGCATCCATGCGTAAGCTTGCATAATTTGAAAAAATCCCTGTAGGACCTCGGAATAGACTTAGAGCACACCACAAACTAGACTGCCAGTGATTGTAACTAGTCCAAAGTTTGGTCCAAGAACATGTAAAATTCTATTTACATTTAACACTGAATGTCCTAGGCTCGGACCAATTGTCCGCTCCTGCATTACATTGTAACCAATTTTGGGGGAAAAAAAACAAAAATAAAACTTGCGCCAGCTGCGATTCGAACCGGGGTTCTCACATTTTTTAAGCGGATACTCTCTCTACATGCCAACGCCGCACATGAAAATTCGTTGACTAA
>NW_016183407.1:0-2146 GCF_001687245.7 Rhagoletis zephyria | reverse complement strand
GGGCGGAGCCGAACATTAAATACCCGGCGCAAGTATTAAATATATGATTTTCACCTTTCCGAAAGCTACCGCAACATGGTAAGCCGGGGTGTATCAATTTGGAGTAAATTAGCGTCCTTAAATTTCGAAATATTGAAGTTTCAAGCATTTTATATTATTAAAATGGGGCTTAAATTACGGCCGCTTTTCATAAAATGGCAAATTTCAGAAATTTTTTAAACTTCAATATTTCGAAATTTAAGAACGCTAGTTTGCCCAAAATTCATACACCCAACCCCGGCTTACGCTTAAGGACGCTAATTTACTCAAAATTGATACACCCTGGCTTACCATGTAGCGATAGCTTTCAGAAAGGTGAAAATACGGTTGCCAGACGTATTGATTTTATCAGTACAGTACTCATTTTTCAACTCTTGTACTGATTTTATTCATTTCTTCAATCAGTACGCTAATGTCCTGATTTTTCAAAATTCGTACTGATTTGCACTGAATTCTCTATTCAAAAAAATACTTCAGTATTTTCTTAAGGTTTTTACATAACGTTTGAACTTCCTTAAACTCTACTGTAAAAAATAAGGAGAAAATAATTTAATTATATTGATATGCCCAAGAAATTAATACAACAAAAAATCAATCGTTTTATTGGCATATCGCCGGGTCGTTACGTATCAGTTGCGATAATATGATGCAGCTTAAATTATTTAAAAAGAAGGCTTAAATTTTTGTCGAGTGTTGATAGTTATCTCGAAAATAACTTTCAGTTTAATAAAATAAATTTCAATATTCGAATAGCTTTTGCCTACAACTTACAACTCCTTTTTCTCAATTTACTGACTTTGTAAAAGAGTTTTGCATACAAGACATAGAGTTAGATACTCATTTTAGCGAATTCTTAGTTTCTCACAGTTTTTGCGTAGTTGAAAAATTATTTAAACCATGAGGAAATATAGATGAACTCCTTAAAAAGTGCTACTTTTTCACAGTATGAGAGGATCTTAAAAATAAAGTTTGTTTCCTGGCGCAAAGAGAGAAACCGGCTTCTAACTACAATTTTTGAAAGTGAACTTCAAATTAAAAGTAAATTTAAAATGAAATGTATAGAATTCTGCGACTATTTAAACACGGAAAATGGGAATGATCTCATTATTGCTATTCATAAATGTAATAAATATAAAATAATTTATTGGCTCCTGTATATAATGTGTGTACACTAGGGTGGTCCAAAAATATATGGGAGAAAAGTAAAATCGGAAATTTAATGCTCTCACCCCCTAGGATTGTTCTATACCGAAAAAAATATACCCCTGTTTTTTTCTTTTAAAATAAAAATATATTTAGAGGTCGCTCAAAGCGCTCAAAGTTTCCCATGTATTTTGTATGGGGAAAAAAAGACTTTTCGTAGAAATGACATAAAATCCATGGAAATCAAAATTTTTCAATCTGAAAACTCCGCTTCTCTTCAGAAGACTTCAGAGAATAATGCCCAATTGTTTAATTAAACGTTTTTTAATTTAAACTATTTTTTATTTTTTTTCTTTTGTATATTTCTGTTTGTATATTTGATTTTTTTGGGATATTTCGGAGACCCTTAAAAAATAGTTAAAATCAAAGAATGTTTAAATAACCAATTGGGCATTATTCTCTGAAGTCTTCTGAAGAGAAGCAGAGTTTTCAGATTGAAAAATTTTGATTTCCATGGATTCTATGCCATTTCTACGAAAAGTCTTTTTTTCCCCATACAAAATACATGGGAAACCTTGAGGGCTTTGAGCGACCACTAAATATATTTTGATTTTAAAATAAAAAAACAGGGGTATACTTTTTTCGGTATAGAACAATCCTAGGGGGTGAGAGCATTAAATTTCCGACTTTACTTTTTTTTTGACCACCCTAGTGCACACTCATGTTAAAATGAATAACATTTTTTTTTTTATGAACTATATTTCATTTATATACAAAAATATGGTTAAAAACAAGAACTCAGGCGTTTGAAATTATTTTCAGTTACTTACTTTCTGAAAATGTACTGAAAAGTATTGATATTTTTAGCATGAAAAAGTCTAATGTACTGATTTCTCGCATAAAAAATCTGGCAATCCTAGGTGAAATTCATATATTTAATACTTGCGCCGGGTATTGTATTTAA
>NW_016183406.1:0-5572 GCF_001687245.7 Rhagoletis zephyria | reverse complement strand
AATTTTAAATCCAAATAAATGCCTATTGCAAATGTAGGACACAAAAATTTGAAAAAAATGGCTTACATTCAAACGACTTTTATTCAGATGTAATTAGAATGTTTTAGTACTCAACAGGTAATATTTCTGAAAGCTACTGGGTAGGGTTGTTCTTCTAGGTATGGACTTATGGTGCACGACTATACTAAATTCCATATTCTTGCCAAATCACGTGGAGACATGCGAAGCCTATTCAACTGCAATGTAAAAGAGCGCGAATTCGGTGTCAGGTTTGGGCTGACAGAGACCCTCCGACACCGGGTACTGTCGTTCACAGCAATTATAGAGCTTTTTGAAACAATTCGCATGAAAGCGGATCTTTTAAACATATTCTCGCTAATTACATAGCATCACCGAGAGCATAGTCGGATTTCAAGGGCCCGAAGAAACTAATTCTACGACGACGAATATCACAAACTGAAAAGAGAAATACCATCATAGGTGAGAGTGCAAAGAGTTTCAGCCGACCTCAATACCTGCACAAATTATTGTAAGAAAGAACACATCGACCTATTGACCGTTGTTCAGCGCTTGCCAAAATTATGCACGAGTCAACGCTCCACACTGCCGATTGGCAGTTAAACTATTAGAGAAGTTGAACCCGAGCCTTCAATCGAAGTTGATAGAGTCTGTGGCGCGTATAGTAATTTTTCGGTTAGTTCCGGTTAGAACTTAAACGTTGCTTAACCGACCAACTAACCTTTACTTTTTCGAAATTACAACTGTCAACAGTGGTGTGACACATAACCGTTCTAACGGTTAACCGGTAAAGTTTCGTTTAGCAATCAGCATTAACATAGATAATAGTGCCTGCCTTGAATCACTCTTGCCAAAAAGTGCTGCCTTGGACTGATTTAGCAATTGAGAAGTGAATTCCCCTCTCATCATACTAAAATTACACTCTATAAGGCACTCATCATACCGATGTTGGTATATGTCATAGAAGCGTGGACTCTGACTACGTCCGATGAGGTGGTTCTTGGGGGTATTTGCGTGAAATATTCTGAGCACCATTTGCGGCACTTCATTCATTTCCATATAAATAGCTGGCAAGGAATTTAAATGACAAAAACTATCAAATTACCTACAGAAGTGAAAAAGAAGCGTCAAAGAATGCAGAATTCTCTCACAGTTAAGGGTATATAATAGTTGACAAAATTTAAACCTTAGCATTGATGAATAGTTAAATAGTGAAATTAAATACCGCAGTATGCTCTTACGCACTCTGGCGATTTCTATAACAAAATAAATATAATTGTCAGTCAATTAGAACACAATTAGTCGGAATTTGTCACAAGGGAGGTGGAAAACAAAGGACTCTATTCACAAACTGGCGTATGTATGTATATTGTTAGTTATTCAAAAAAGAGCCTGCCCATTGGATTACCCAGCGAGTTGCGTCACCGAAATTATGCGACAAGATGCTTATTGTGCGAATGTTTGTATTTCTTTTATTTATTTAATTTTTTTTTTTGGTTTTGACTGGCATACTAAAATGCGTCCGACTAATATAAGCAGGAAAGTTGATGTAAGAATAAAAGAAATTTAAATTTGATATTCCAATTATTTCTTTCAAGTTCAGCAGCAATGAAAGTGCATATTTTAAAAGGAAACCTCAAAAAAAGGAAAGCAATCGCTTGAATAAAAATATAATTTCAATACACTCAAGAAAAGGGAAATAAAATGCTAGTAAAAAATGTGAAAATAAACGAACTCAAATTGTGTGCTCGAGCCAAAATTGCACAATGACAATTGCTGTGCTGTGCCGTCTGTCGCTTGTCGCCAACGTCATCGTCTTCGTTCAATTAAATTTCGCTTTACGATAACAAGATTATCCACCGCAGACATCTTGAGACAATCAGATATGAATGCACGGACACAAAAACAGTAACCAGTAGCGTAGTAAGCACCCTGTCGGGAAAGGCCACCATGACTGGTAGTAAGACATGTAATTCAAACCGAGCACTTGAAAACACGTTTACATAGCTTTGACTGTAACTGAGTGTGATTGGCTATATTCCTGAAAGTTCCAAGCTCTAATGCCGCAAGACGCAAGATGTTGAAATTTTAATAGAAATTTTTGTGTTAGATTTCCAAAATATGAAAAAGCATCTGTGAAGTGCAGAACGAAATCGCATTGGTTTGGGGCCCCCGCTGTATCTATTTTTCATATTTTCGAACCAGTTCTAAATTAACAGATGAGATCTAGTTCGTTGTGCATCTTTTTCCATAGTTCCGAACCAGTTTTAAATTCTTCACCTAAGGTATACAGATTTCCTATGAAAATTGTTTGTATTCTTTGGGACTTATTCCATTTTCTGTAACTATTTTGAACTTCGCAAATTTGAGTATCACTGAGCAGAAACGGCTAGAAACAAAAAAGGTAGCCCGATTTTTTTTTTTTTTTGTTAACCGATGCATATCTAATTGGTCCTGATTCTTGCATCAAAATAAAATTTTTTAGAAAAAGTGGTTTTTAAAAGTAAAATAAAAAGTTTTGTAGTTTTTATCGGAATGGTTCGTTTTTGGCGATAAAGATTTAGCACTGAATAGGAAATTTAGTTTACTAGTTGGGGGTTATTCCTGCAGGGCAATGTAAGTAAATAACTGGCATATGTTGTAGCAGTCATACAGACACACCAACAAAACTGCAAAGCATTGCATTTGTGTAAGTCTGTGTGGCAAGCGTAAACGACTTTACCAAATTGGCATTTTGGCAATGAAAATGCGACAAGTACCTACCAGAAAACTTAAGAAAAAACTCACACAAACACACACACGCGCAATAGCACAAACAAATTTTATGCTAAGCAGAAAAAGTATTGTTTTGTGAGCTAGCTATGTATACAATTGTGTTGCCACATTTTCTTCCGGCTACTTCCCTTATTTGTGCTCGCTCGAATTCAGCTCATCTGCATTGCTTTTGGTAATTGGATGGACAGCGCAACGCGGTGCAGCTAGCAGATAGCAGCCTGTCTCGATGACTGCAATTTTACATATTGCATAAATTTGTGTTTTCACGTTTATTTTCCAGGTTTGCCCGTCCGTCCAGCGCGAGCGTCTCTCGTTTCGTTGATTTGCCCCAATGCTAATGTTGAAGACTTTTTGCCGAACGGAAACGCCAGCAAAGGAAACAGGAATTGTTACTTGCAATTTTCTGCGCATAATTTAACTTTTTATGCGAGTTTTCAATATGTTTTTAAATTAAATTGGGAAATAGTTGCTCTAAAATGAAATGCAGTTGCTTAATGGGAATTTAATTGCTATTTTTGGCAAAAATAATGGTATTTTTATGGTATTTAAACATTTTTTAAATAACCGCAGCGCTTATAAACCGAACAAATACGGTACTGAGTTGCAGCGACTCTTCACATGGGGCTATTTGTATATCGCCTCCATTTCTTGTGATTGTCCTAACAGGGCTCGTAGCTCACTTTTTCTCTGTCCGAGCAGAGATTTTTCCACCACCCCGTCTGACCTTTTCAGGAAATACTTGGTTGTTTTGGAGCTGTCGGTATCGCACTACTGGTTGTAATGAGTCTTTTTTATGGGATCGCTGTTGCACCTGCCCGTTCCTTATACAATTGACCGCTTAATTGGGACGGGTAAAGTTGGAAGTTCTAGAGAACCAAAGTTCGGCATTCCATTATCCAGTTCGTTTTTTTTTTAATTTTATCCTCATTATACCTAAAGTTGAAAACCATCTGAACTTATGCTCCAGATGACATTCAGCACCATTTTCAGTTTTTAAGTCGCCGTAATAGAAAATGTTGCCCATTCTAATAATGGATTTTCTTCTTTTGGTGTTAAAACCTTCTAAAGAATTCTTTGTGAACGGTATTCCGATCATCATACCAGAGTACAAAAGAATGCAGTCGACACAACGTCTTCATTGCTTCCTCTTAGATTGCTAAAACCAGCGGAAGAAAATCAATCAAAGCAACAAGAGCCGCTCTTAAAGTTGTACTCTGACATAGTCTGAAAACTTTCAGCATTCTATTTACCTCAGATTTGCATACCAATTTCCTATCTAAGCTATTCGTACCTACAGGTAGTACACCTCGATGAGAGCATCTTCTCTCAACATATGCTATGGTGCAAAGACCATCTTCCTTCCCCGCAGTCGACACTCAACTAGTCTAGCTGATTTGTATGAGAAGATTTTTCATTATAGGGTTTTACACTTTAAACGCCAATATACACATATTCCTATGCTCTTGCTTTGAGGCTGTATAATAATTATGAAAATTTTTAATTTTTTCTAATATGCTCTCCCCTACCACTCTTGGCTGTGCTAATTACTTATTTTAAATTTAAGTGTTTATCAAGAATAAATCTCCATGATTAAACTCATTTAGCTAAATGGTATGCTTTTGTATGCATTAGTGATGTCATTTTCAAAGAAGCGGTTTGACTTGAGCTTTGCTGTTCTGTTGTTTTAAACAAACCGACTCGTAATTATAACGAAGGATCGCCTGTGCGTTGAGCCAACGTCTTCATTGACATAATTACTATTAGGTTGACATTTTTTTTACTGTAGTGTTTGGTTTTTGTGCTAAGGGGTGGTGGCTTTTGTTGCCATTGAACTTTCTTCGATTGCGTTGTGGTCGTTTCATTACATTACTGGTAATAATGTGTATGTAATTAAACCGCAGTACCGTATACAGTATATTTTGCTTAGCTGCCCATCCTTCCTTGCACGAAAAACTTGTGCGCTTAACCGAAAAAAGCTCTTAAGCGAATTTTCTTTACTACTTCAATGAGGAAGGTATCCGAATCCCTATGAAACCAAATAATGGAGGAGCACTTACCACGTAGAAATTACTGCAAGAGAAATTATTTCCGAATGGTATTTAATTATCTATATAACTACATATATTAATTGCCGTTTTCGTTGTTCTGCGAGATGAGCAAAATAAATAATAGCTTGTAAAATTAGGGGAAGTGTAGAGCCAGTGCAGGTAAACGTAATACTTTCTTTGATAATTGATAATAGTTGCAAATTTTTAAGGCAGGTATCGCTAATGTGCAGGTATGTTGAATGCAAGTATCGGAGCAGTTTCCTTATAAATGTTAAAAATAATGCCGCTGATGCGCATTTTGGGGTAGGTATCTTAAATGTGCACTTAAGCACAAAGGCAGCAAAGCAAAATATACTGTACATATATATGTGACAAATAACAACAAGGTTTCTCTAGCAGAAGTACTAACTGGAAGCAACAAATGTACTCCACAAATAATAAAGGCAAGCCAAAAATAGAATCAACTTTAAAGCACTTGAAACTGGCAGATACATACAACAAAAGCAACAAAACTCAAAATGCAACAATTCGAAAATCACCATTTCCACAATTGCCAACCCAACCGCCAGCTACTAGCAACAACGTTTCTATAAACGTTGATATAGTGATGTCAAATTTGAAGTTCCCCTTCCTTTTCGGCTGATCATATTCTAATGGAATGCCACTGTTTAACTTGACGTAATCTTGTCAATGTTATTGTGGCTTGTTAACATTTTATTTTTAATATTTTT
>NW_016183405.1:4700-5572 GCF_001687245.7 Rhagoletis zephyria | reverse complement strand
ATACAAAATCTGGGTTAAATTTTTAAATTGAATCTTCTATAATCGATATACGGAAACCGGCCGGATATTAGCCAGTATCCGGCCGGATAACCAAAAAACGGCCGGATAGGCCGGATTCCGGATATCTACCGGATACCCGGCACATCCCTAGTTTTAATTATTAAGCATGTCCATTATAGTGGTCCGAAAATGCATGTAAAAAAGTAAAGTCGAGATTTTAATGCCGCCACCCCCTATAATAGTTCTATGATTTAAGGAGTGCTCAAAGCGCTTAAAGTTTTCCATGTATTATATATGGGGGAAAAACCACTATTCGTAGAAATAGTGCAGATTCTTGAAAATCAATATTATTCGATCGGAAATCTCTGTTTCTATTCAGGAGATTTCAAGTGTCAATACCCAATTGTTTCTTTAACCATTTTTTTTATGATAACTATATTTTATAGGTCCGCCAAAAACTCCCAGAAAAGCAATGGGGACCAATAGAAAATCTTTAGTATCAAAAAATGGTTAAACAAGAAATTGGGTATTAATATTGGAGGTCTAGTGAAGGGCACCACAGTTTTCCGAACGAAAAANTGCAATGGGGACCAATAGAAAAACTTTAGTATCAAAAAATGGTTAAACAAAAAATTGGGTATTAATATTGGAGGTCTAGTGAAGGGCACCACAGTTTTCCGAACGAAAAATATTGATTTTCAACAATTTTATACCATTTCTATGAAAAGTTGTTTGTCCCCATATAAAATACACGGAAAAGTTTGAGCGCGTTGAGCACTCCTTAAATTCAAATTTTGATTTCAAAACAAAAAAATTGGTGGCAAATTTTTCGATATAGGTTGCGGCATTAAAATTCCGACTTTACTGTTTTT
>NW_016183405.1:0-4609 GCF_001687245.7 Rhagoletis zephyria | reverse complement strand
AAATTGGGTATTAATATTGGAGGTCTAGTGAAGGGCACCACAGTTTTCCGAACGAAAAATATTGATTTTCAACAATTTTATACCATTTCTATGAAAAGTTGTTTGTCCCCATATAAAATACACGGAAAAGTTTGAGCGCGTTGAGCACTCCTTAAATTCAAATTTTGATTTCAAAACAAAAAAATTGGTGGCATATTTTTCGATATAGGTTGCGGCATTAAAATTCCGACTTTACTGTTTTTGGGCCACTCTAATGTGAATACATACATAAGTAAGCAAGCTGCTGTTGAAATAAAGAAATACATACATAAATATATCACATTTAAGGGGATAAAATCACGTTATGTTGCGTGTTTTTAGGCCCCTTTGATGCTGGTGAACCTAAAATTGTGCAACAGAAATGCCACAGTAGTGCCGTTAAAATCGATCAGTTTAAATGATACTCGCTTTTAGGCACTTCTGTTAATCATTTTATAACGAAAACGGCGAAAAAGCTTTAATTCCAAGCGAAATAAAGTGCTTTGTGTGAAACAGTTTTAGCTTATTAATCTTCATATACTCGATGCAGCATTTTTGCCGTAACGTTTGAATCAATAAAAAAAGCCAAAACAGTGTCCGATATTTTCAGTAGCTCGCTGAAAATCAATTCCAAGCGGTTTTGGCTATTAATAGCATAAACAAATTACACAGTGCAACAAATTTAAAAAAGTTATAGTGATGGGAATGGGACCAACTACATTCCAAAAATCAGAGTATGCCAAACCGGGTACTCGGGTACCCATTAACACATAATGTATCAAATAACTTTTTTCTTGGAACGCATTTTTAAAATGCTCCCGTATCCCCACGATTTGACTGATTTTACATAGAGAAATGCATTTCAAATATTTGATATTTCTTTTCAACCTAGAAAATTTTGAATTCACATAGAAAATAGGCTGTAAGATGCATAAATAAATAAGGTATAACAAATAACGGCAATACCTCCAGCTGCTCCAAGTAAACGATCGAACTAAAGTAAGATAGTATCTGAATATAGTACATATTGGTTTCAAAGGTGTTCCTCGGGAGTAAAAGAACATAGAGACCCTCTTATTACTCCACTTTTTAGTTCAATGTACCACAGCTTCACGGAAATCACATGTATACGCTCTAGCTCATTACAGATTATACCGGACTTTGTATTACAAAAGTCCTAAAAAATAAATAAATCAATACACATCTAATACCGAGAATTATACTAAGTAAGTAAAAGTTCGATGAAAAAGTTTGAAACTTTGGTGAAAGTTTGCTGAATTTCTCTAATTTTTGTACAAAGTTTTGAAATGTTTTCAAACCCTCGTATTTAGTCAATTAAGCCATATTTTTATATAAAAATGGGAAAATAAATTTAACATGAATTTTATTGTTCAAGAAGCACAAGAAAAGTTCTTGTTAGTGAGTCTATGACCGGTGCGCAGATATGCATTCATAAAATAAATTAATCCAAGAATATCCAGATATAATTTCAAACTTGATTATTTACAACTTCAAATACCTTTACGAGGCAATGGGATAAAAAATTCGCAATGAATTTTTCGCCATAAAATACAATAAATTTCAACTCGATAAACATAAACATGACACTAAAAGAAATCACCAATTTATACGTGCTGGGGGGTTAAGCAACATTTTTTTTATGCGCTCGTATTTGATTTTTTATTATGCATTTATTATTTGTGCAATTCGTGGGAAAAGCAATCCATTTCCAATAAATAAAAGAAAATCGGTGATATGTCAAGTGTCAACGACAAATGTGAAAACAATTCGAATATTTAAGTGTGACGATAAATACGCAGAAATTATTGCTTGATGGAATTGAGTAAGTTAAAAGTGATGTTAACACATTAGGTATAAAAATGTTATTTGAAATTAATGAACGAGATTACACATGTCAAAAGGAGATACATTTAAAATATTTGATGTTAGATTTGCTGAAATGCTCACACATGCATCTGAAAGAAAACTAGTTTTATCCGTTTAATTTCACGCGCCGCAAATTACCAGAGTATAGCGGATTTTTCTTGCTAAGTCTTTGGCCGAGCTGCTCCTCCAACTTGTGGTGTGCGTTCTGATGTTATAACGTAAATGGAGGTACCGACAAGTATACGCCATCTCCAAATGTAAAATGGTTTTACGTGAAGGTTTTTCATGGCAGCCGCTGTGGTGTAGTGACTAGCAGTGAGCACTACCATTCCGCTGGGCATGGGGTCAAGCCCGGTTCAATCTAACATCAAAAAACCTCCGAGTATATTTCTGCCATCAATAACAGCTTTTCATAAAAATACAATCGCCGTTCGGAGTCGGCGTAAAACTGTAGGTCCCTCCGCTTTGTGTGACAACATCAAGGCGCACGCCACAAGTCGGAGGAGAAGCTCGGCCAAACACTAACCCATGTATAAGCGCCAATCTATTATTATTATTATTATATTTCTGCAATGAAAAGCAGCTTCTCATTAAAATACAATCGCCCAGTTCAGAGTCGACTTAAAATTGTAGGTCCCTCCGCTTTGTGTGACAACATCAAGGCGCACGCCACAAATCGGAGCAGAAACTCGGCCAAACACTAACATATGTGTAAGCGCAAATCCATTACTATTATTAAAGGTTATCCCTTACTATTGGCAAAAAGCGCAGATTTGTGTGGCCTCAAACCACAGTAAATTTTGCATCCTTCAGCTTCTCCCGTACAGATAGCCACAGTGAAAGAGGGTGCCTAGGCGTAATGTCTCCCTGTTCAAATTCTATTAGTCGAGCTCTTAAGTAGATTTTATCTATTTTACCAATCTTCGCTCCCGGCCTCATTTCACATAAATCGCATTTTCTACAGTGTCCTGATTTCACTTAATACACTTTTAAGCGTAGCCAATATTCACTACTTACAAGTACAAGTATACATATTTTTAGTTTATAACTGCATTTCATTCATTGCTTCATTGCTTTAAATTTCGGTTTATGTCGCTTAAATTTGCATTCGCTGACAATCATTCGTAATAAAAAAAGTGCACAAATTCATTGAAAAGTATATATGTATGTAAGTCTATTGAAATCAATGTGAGCACATACCTGCAGCTTTTCCATTTCAGTGAGTGCTATGCCACCGAAAAATTTAATTATGAAAGTGAAAAAGGCTTACAGGTAAATTTACAAACATACATACATACAAACTTATACTTTATGTACGTGGCTATAAAACACAACGCATCGATACATAAATGTGCCTCTTGCATGCACTGATTTAATAAGTACGCACCTAGCGAAATTTTTCTGTGTATCAACATACAACCGTACTTACATCAGTGGCGGCCATAGCCTATGTACGCTACATAAGCAGGGGCGGGCATCGACAGAAAAATGGATAATGGAATAAAAAAATAAGAAATTGAAAAGTTCTGTACCGTCCGCCCGCTTTTCAAAAAAAGAGATGTCAGATAAAAGCGCTTGGTCTGTAAATGGGTTAACTGGTTTTAGTTTTTCGAAAAGAAAACCTGTAGAAAAATTTAATTCAAATTATTTAATATTCAATGCCATTAAATCCGCACTGATCGTTCGATTTTCAAAAGCAAGGAGTAGATGTGCATTAAGATTTTATTTTTTTAGAAAAGAGCTACCACCTTTTAAAAAATTGTATTCAAATTATTTAAAAAATAAATCAGTTATTACAAACTGAGTATGACAAATACAGACGCTGTGCATATCGACATTTTCAAACAAATTTTTTTCCATATATTCTTGGGACACACAGTGTGCCGTGTAGAACAGAATTATTTACAGAATTATTTACAGAATTATTAACAGATCGTTTTGGAGTATATTTATGATGCTGATTTCTGATGTATTATCCCTTTTCTCAAATTGTTTCTTGTGCGAATTATTGCGAATTTTGTAAAATGTTTGGTTGCTGACATTCCGAACGCCATACTTTCCAAATGTTTTTTAGGCAAGCGAGTATGGAAGTTTCGGACTCGCGCAAATGGGGAAAACACAGTGTGGTATACTTTTTTTTACATCATCATATAATGCTTGGTACCGATTGGTCTATAGTAACAAGTCCCGCAGCTATAGAATAATATTTATGAAAAATATGACATACATCTTCGATGCATATCTACTATTTATTTTTAACAAAAATTTACGATCCCCTGGAACATCTTTCCGCATTCGACGAGTTTTAAAGCATTTATTTCTTCACATCTATTTCAGTAGCTTTAGTAATAGTGCGCAGCTTAAATTTAGCCTAAGAAAGCTATAGAGGTGAACATATCCGTCACGTTTACCGGCCTTTAGCCATTCTTTNCAGTCCGTCCGTGTACACGATAACTCGAGCAAAAATTGAGATATCTCAACGAAATTTGGTATGTAGGTTTCCATTTATCCAAGCTAGGTTGGTATTGAAAATGGGCGAAATCGGACTGCAACCACGCCCACTTCCTATATAACGGTAATTTCCAGAAATAAGAAAACTCTGACATTTTAGTAACTACTGACTGCCACGCCCACTTATGGTTACACGTGTATATTTTGGCAACCGCTGTACCGATTTCATCCAAACTTGGCACAGTTGTTGGCC
>NW_016183404.1:0-5573 GCF_001687245.7 Rhagoletis zephyria | reverse complement strand
TTGCTCTATATGAGGTCACTCCGTAAGTGATTATGCTCCATGAAAATGTGGACGATGTTTTACATGTACACCCACCGGTGCTTCGTTTTCCGTCGTCGACTACCTCTATGCTAAGCCCGCGTTCATTTCAATCCTACTGGTAAATATGCAAAACCATACATATAAGTACGGTGACTATCGTCGTCGTATTATACGGGACAGTTCTCTTTTTTGACCCATTGTCCTGGTAATTTATATATTTTATACGGGGCCCCAAATGTTCTATATTTCTTTTAATGTCCCGTATTTGTTCCGCATTCGGTGTTTCGACGCCTTAACAGATCACTGAAATGGCATGCCTATGAACGAGTTTTAAGTGATAGTTGGTATACGATCGTAATTTTTTCCATTTCCAGCTATTATTTTCTAATCTGAATGCCAGTGATTCGAATCGAGGAATACATGCAGTGACCAAAATAGAAATTAGAACTCGACATCCTAATAAGTTTTGGCCATTTTTCCTTAGTTTATTTATTGACTTTTATTTATTTTATGAAAGTAAAGCTCTTTTACTAACAAAATACCCAATTTCAAACTTTGTGCAAAAAACTATCAAAACTAATTCTGCAATGTTTCACCAAAATTTCAAACTTTTTAATTAGAATCTTTAGAAAAAAATTGGGTTGCAGTTTTGTAACTCATTTAAATTGAGCATAATAAAGTGGGAGTGGAAAGTGCTCCTCATTTGCTTCTCTTTCAAAAAAATGGTCGAACATACCAAAATACCAAAATTAATGGCAAGCCTTAGCGACTTAAAAGAGCACTATACTATACTAAAATTTAATGAGTTTTTTTTTTTATTGTACGGGGTTAAGATATTGAGAAAATTATCCTGCAAATTTGCGATTTTACTACAGGGATACTCTTTAAGGGCTTGTACATCTAAGATCATTCAGGAATGCTTTAAGATCTGTAAGCTGTTGTGGAAAAAATTTGCAAAATTATTTTTGTCCCGTATTCGGCTCTCACAAATATGGTCAGCGTAGATATAAGTTCTCTTTGCCACGACCTAGTGCTTCAAAAGCCTTTTGATGAACATCTTTTAATTCTTGAAGTTATGTTTTGCTGTTTTCCACCCTTTTTTCGTAAAGCATCAAATAAAGTATTCGATGTAACACTTTCACTACCGAATAATTGTACAAAGTGGAAAGTACATCAAATTAATGGAATGCCATCAAGTACTTAAAATGTATGAATAAATAATAAAATAAAAGCTAAACTCCAACGCGTCGGCCAACTACTTTGCATTTAAAAGTTTTAGTTTAGATTTTATTCCTTGCCGACAAAGAATTACTCAATTTTCAAATGGCAATCATTTTCACACAAGATTTATTTGAATTACTTCAAACATTGCAGGGCGTTGTCACTACACATTCGATTAACGAAGAGTTAGTTCAGCAGAAAGCAGCCTGCAAGCCAAATGACAAACGCTGATCGTGGCGAATGAACCATTTCCTTTATATTATTTTTTTGTGTTTAATGACTTTTTTATATTCACTCATATTTTCCGAATGCTTCGCACACTGCCTGTCTGTCTATATGTACACATGTGCTAATAATAGTTTTTGTCGCATAAATAGCGAAACAGCTTTGAGATCTTTGGCGCGATCGCCGGTAAATTCTCATCCATACACACACGCACGCACGCCATGCCAGTGGGCCAATTCAGGGCGTGATGCTGGCAATGTTGCTGCTGTTGCGTGGAAGCTGTGCAAATGCGGAGAGTCAAGGCAGCGGGCCCCTGAGAGAAAATCCATTTTATGAACCATTTTATGATTTTTGGAGACAATGTTTCCTTGTTGTTTGGCTTTTGAGGCCGCAGCAGGCTGCCGATCAGGCGAGCACTTATGTATATCTTTGTGTATGTTCACCGACATAAACACATACATACATACATACATATACGTAAGTATATAATAAAAAATGATATCTGACAGAAGTGGCGGCGGCATTTGTGGAAAATAGTGTGTCGAGCAAATCTTTAGTCTTTTCTCGGCCGTGGTTAAGTTAAGTTGTGCGTAAGTAAAATATTGTGGCTAAATAAAAAGAAACGCTTTGCATATCCTGCTAAAGTGTTGAGCATACATTTGTGTGAAAGAGTGTATGTAATGTGGAAATACCGTGGCTAATAAATTGGATACAAAAAAAAAATCCAACTTCCGTTTATTTCCATACATATTTTTATTCTGCATATTGTTAAAGTGTTCAAATAATTCCACATTAAAGCAACAGCTATTTTTAGAACTTGCGGATTAAAAGAATATATATTTTATGTGTGCTATTTTCATTTTAAAAATTTTATAGAATTCAAGGTGTCACCGACAAATCTGACAATGTTTTAACATCGCTGACACCACCGCATTAAAGTGTACTTAGTAAAGCTATTTGGGTTTTCTTCGCAAAAGTTTTTGATTTGGCTAAGCGTAAAGGATTAGCAGCATGGCGGCGCACTGCCAATTCTTTTGGCTGATGGTGGTGGCGTTAATTGGTGGTAAGTGAACGCTTTCGTTGCTCCATGTCACGTCTGAAATTGGTGTACTAGATAGTAGGAAGAGCTCGAGAGTAAATATTTGTAAGAGCGGGACCTGAAGACAGACAACTTAAAAGAGTTTTATCCATCAACAGGATTATCTCAATTAGGTTTTCTTTCTTGTTAAGTAAATTAGCCCCCGTAGAAGAGTGGTTAGAGTTAGTCGAATCTAGGCTCGATTCCGAAAACAAAGAAAAAGTTGTTGCTATTAGCGGTCGTCATCCAACAAACAATGCCAAACCTCGCAGTGTATTTCTGCCATGAAAAAGTTTCTTCATTACATTTTTTGTTTAAATATCAATACTCAAATCACAAATTGGAGGAGAAGCTCGGAAAAAACACTTTACAAAAATATTTGAAATAAGGTACAAGAATTCGTTATGAACATGGTGGACCAGGCCAAAATAGTATTGATCAAAATATCTTAACCAAATGAGAAGAAAGAAAATTGTGTCCGAATAAAAAGGTTTTAAATTTACTATTTATTATAACAATGAAAGCACAAAACTAAGCACTTAATAAGTAGCTCTTTATTAAAATTAATAACGTTCTTCTTTTATGCTAAAAGACGCGTTTCCTCCAGAATTCCAAGAAAATTTGCATTCCTCCCGGCTGCTATATTGCACACTGATGCGGACTGACCACCATTATCCCTTCAATGGGAGATTGGGCGAGGTGTATTATTTGCAATCAGGGCGGAAGTTGGTTGAAGTTGGTTGAGAAGTTGGACAGGGTTCCAAAATAATATTTTCACGATATACTGGTTTTAGGTGCAGTTTAAGATGCTCCTTTAATACATACATATGTATGCGCGTAATTGAAGTATTTCTCAAGCAAAAAAAAAAACCGACTACAATGCTCAAACAAGTCTTTGAATCTAATATTAGTATAGGACCACCCTTGTGGTAAAACCTTTCCATTTTTTTCACGACTGGAATGGGGCGGACTAAGGTCAAAGCTTATAGCAGCTACTTCTACCGGTGGAAAACTCAACTGGCCGGCCGGTTGGATGGAAATTTCGTAAAGCTTCGATGGAGTTACGTTGTGCTTTCCCTCTAAGCTAGTTATATGTATGTATGTAGATTTCATTGCTAGTGTTGATGTGATAAGGTCAAGATGGTGATGCAAAATGAACACTAAAAACCAGACCAAGGAAGAGATTTACAATAAAGTTTCATATACATATGACCATTGTAAACTCTAATCATTATCAGATACATAAATATGTATAGTATATCCAGAAAGTCGACAGTGCTTAAAGTTCATCGGTAGTGGTTTCGTTAATAACTCATCCTTTATGCTCAATCGTTTAGTTCGTCCATTTTTAGCCTACAAAAACTTTGGGGTCAATGACTTCCACAGTACTGAGAAGATTGGGTCTGAGCTTAAGTTCATTTTTATATCCATTGTCATCGCATATCGACGGCTGAGTGGAAGTGGCAGCCGGTTCGAAAACGACCTATCTCAGAAACCTTTCCAAGAACGCCATCTTTCAGATATTGATTGAAGAACGCCCTATCTCAGAATTTGATTGAAGAACACTGTATTTCAGAATTTGATTAAAAAACATCCTATCTCAGCTACCGCCTCAAAAACGCTCTAAAATCAGCATATCTTCAATAGGGCAATTCATCTACTTTGAATACCATAAATAACTGTAAAATATTTTCAGTTAAGATAGGGAGTTTTTGGAAAAAGAAAATTCTAAGAAAAGGCGTTTTCAATCAAATTCTGATATAGGGCATTTTCGCACCGGCTGCCGAGAGATTGGTCGATCTTCCATTCAGCCGTAAATATACTTATTTGGTGGATATGATTTTGAAAATGACATAATTCGTGCGTTTATCTTCCGCTTCTTTTTAATTTTCGAAAACCGGGGAATTATATCTATGACATGTTTGTTGTTTTATCCTGAATAGATATTGAAAGTTTTTCAATTTCGTTATTTATGACCGCTGCTGCTAAATGAGAGATGCGGATCGAAAACTGAATAAGAAAATCGTTTAATGTGAGACAGACAGGCCGGCCGGCGAGCAAACTCCAAACCACACCCTAAATCAAAAATAGTCACAAATAAAAATTTTTCAAAATTAATTTTTTTCTATAAATCAGTTCGAAGAACATATTTACCCGTATAACGTCCGCCAAAATTTATTCCTCATCACCATCTTCCTTAACTGAAAAAATACTGTCAAAATTGTTTTTATTTTGCTTGCGTCGCTTGCGCAGCATTAAAAGTTTTTGCCTCCAGAACATTTGGGATTTTTTGAGTTGTGACTGTTTTTGATTTAGGTGCGATATGTACATACAAACATATGAATATATCTATGCGCTTTAATACTTATATACGAACATACGTATGTATGTATATTAGGGCGGGTCAATATTTATCGACAATTCGCATATGCGCACAGCAGGACCCTATGTGTAACTCTAAGCAAATTTGACAAAGAAACCATGGGTCTAAAATCAATTTGGAGTTTGCCAAATTGCAAAAATAAGTTTCGAAGAAAATGTGAAAATTTTCACTGTTTCCAATTCTCGTGAAAATTAAAAAAAAGATGGATTCCTCATACCAAAAAACCCCTCGTAGTTTATTTAGTACAAAATTAAAGCACTTCTTTACGATGCTATAGTAAAATGCTGCGAAACATATTTTCGCAATTTGGCGAGCTCCAAATTGATTGTAGACCCATGGCTTCTTCGGAAAATTTTTTCTTTACAAAAAAAAACCCAAACGAAAAATCTCCCATACCCTAATATACATATGGTATACATATATGTATGTACAAAGTAGTATAAGAAAACATTAAGTCATTTAAAAATATCAAAGCATAAATCAAAGTGAAAATTCACTAGAAAAAATTAGCGTCGTGTTTCTGAGGAACAGCGAATGAGTAGGTGGTTGCCACACTATTGTGGTTGCCACACTATTTTTATACACCAACAACTTGTACATGCAAATGTTTATTTCTTTAAATTATTTGTGATCACCATTGAATCA
>NW_016183402.1:0-5573 GCF_001687245.7 Rhagoletis zephyria | reverse complement strand
TGACGAGCACTGGCGTAGACGACATGTGATGCGGTTACCGAAAAAAAAAATTTTGCCTACAAGCAGGCGTGCTGTAATATAAATAAATAAACTTCAGCGCAGTGTTGCCACTGACGAAAAAATACTTACCATTCACTTGAAAAAAAAACTACCAAATCTGGAAAAAATCAACTAATAACCTTTGTCCGGTTATTTTAATAAAAACTAAAGTTTATTTAATTTTTTTTTGGTTATTTCAATAAAAATTCAAAGTTTTTATAAAGGAACTTTTTACTTAACTAATGATATGGCATTTGAGCTCATATTAAGGGCATCTTCTCGGTTTCCTTCAACAAAAAGCGAAAGTGACGAAACTAAGAGCAACAACGAAACTTCGTCAAAAAAACTTTGAAAAAACTGCAACTGAAAGCTCTAAAAACCGTTTTTTATGTTTACAATGTTTTTAAGTAAAATTTTTGTTTGTTACTTTTTGTTGTTGTTGTATAAGAATATATCTTGCGCCTTAACCAAGCCCATTAAAATCCACTCTTCAAGCTATATACAATATTTTGAAAAATTATAAAAAAAATCCTCTAAATTTGAAATTTTTTACTTGGAATTTTTAGATCATTTTTGGGTATGCAATTTCATATCCCTTGGAGTTTTAATATACTCAACAATAGGCAGCTAAAAACTCCCATTTATTTATTTTTTTTTTGGCTGGAATTTTTTTTCATTTACACGCTGTTTGCATGAGGCGATTTTACAGGCAACTCTTTGTTGAAGGAAAAAATTGCATAGTGTGATCGGCCTTTCAACAAATGGCTTCCAATGAAGTTAGAGGGCAGCCAACTTTTGAGTCAACTAATCGCCTCATGTAAACACCGTATCAAAAATTACCATTTAAATAAGTTGGCGTTGATTTTATTTTTTGTTTTTTTCTTTTAGAGCAATCATAGTATGCAATTAAATACTTGTCCGTTTTTTTCTTTTTAGTTAGTAGTAAAATGAGTTTTGAATGAAGTGCATTCAAGTATTTGAAAATTAATGCAATAAAATATACCACAATACCAATAAAGCAGAACGAAAAGTTGTGTTTGCTATTCAAACAAAATACTTCAACAAAAATCTACCAATATTAAAAAATATACCTTTTTACCAACCCAAATTTTTTCTATCAATTTTGGTAATAATTTTTTAAAGTGGCAACCCTGTTTCATTGTCCATATATACATATTCACATATATAACGCATCTACTGCAATCATCAATAACAGCACAGTGATGCTGTCAACGCATCGAATTTAGCAAAAACATTTGTGATATTTATCTATGGGTGTGAACTGTTTTTATTCACACATGTGTGATATAAGTGCGTGTTTTGTGTCATTGAATATACATACATATGTACAAATTCATCTAGATATATATGAATGCATAATTTTTTTCGCTGACAAAACGTATAATTTGTACAATAAGGTTTGACGTTTAAGATAGAATAAAAATAAAAATTCTTAAATATTTTAGTTCTGGAATCTGGTTGTCAAAATTACTCACAGCACAAAAAATTGTAATTAAATTACATAACAATTTCGCTGTAACATAGACATTCTATACTTTACAAAACTAAATAAATCTTGTGTTATGACAATATGTGTTGACGGTGTTGACAGCCACTGATGCGTTTGAATGATATCATTTCAAATGAAAATATTTTCCAAATCGTGGTTTCATTTCAACGTATATATGTATATATGTATGTATGTACATGTATAAACTGACTGACCCGCCATGCGAAAACAACCCCAAATGAAAACAAAAGAAAGCCTCAGTTGAGGTCCCCTCCTTTAGAAGCCGACCACTAAAAAAATTTGATAAAAATTGGCTAATTGCCACGCCCTCCACCCATGTGGCCAGAAATATTAAATTTCATCCGATTTCAATGAAAATTAGTTTGGCTCTTTTATAGGAAAAACCTAAATGCAAACTAAATAAAGGCTCAATCATATGTAAATAGTATGCAATTTTGTTTTCGCCATTCCACTACTAGATATGCGAAGCTTATAATTAAAAACGCTTGTAAAAATTCATAGGTGCAAATATTCTCACTTCTCAAAATTTATTGGGTTATTTTTCCATTGTTCGAAGAATTCTTTTCGCGAAATCACACATAAAGAAGCTGAAAATCGAAAAATTAAGAAAATCGAAAATCTCATATATTTGCGATGTCTACTACAACTGATATGTAAAGGGAGCGAAAATTCGATGTTGGTTTCATATTACGAGAGAGATACCGTCACCGAGTACTGTCTTTCACCGCATCAAACATAATTTATTCAATATCTCGCTAAACTACGTCCAAGCTGCGACGGAAGAGAAGGGCGAGACGTTGAAAACGTGAAACCAAACGGATTATGCTTTTATGGACCAAATGTAAGCTTGCAATGCCTCAAATGTTCGTACAGCCAAGACACGCCCCTGCTTCTTGTGCGTTCAATAATGCAATGAAATCTCTACGTTGTAAAGCTGAAATCACAGCAGACGGCCAATGCATCCCACTCATTAAATACCGAAGAAATAATCGGATTTCAGCGAGCCCGAAAAAACAACTGGTACGATGATGATTATCAAGATGCTGCAGAGAAAAAAAGATGCAGCCTACAGGACCACTCTGCGATCGGGCGCAACCGAAGCTATGCGGTGCCGATAAATGGAGCTAAAGTGGGAAAACAGACGTATTTTCTTCATAAAAAAAGATAGGCCGAAATACGAGAATGCGGTGAGTTTAAAATGTTGCTTGACATGAAAAAAGACCAATAATTTTATTAAAAAGTTAGGCGACTTTCGGACCATTAAATTATGGATGGAAAACTTGTCCACCCTATTGAAACGTAGCGGCACTAAAAGTTGTGAAGAAGACGAACCCGAGCCTCGAGTCGATGTCCCGCCTTTTAACTGTGGCAAGGTACGAATAGCGGCTGCCGGATCTGATGGCCTGCCAGCTGAGCTATTCAAGTACGACGGTGAGGAGTTGATAAGTTGCATGCATCAACTCGTATGAAGAATATACTCACATGAACGCATGCCTGACGACTGGAATTTAAGTGTACTCTGCTCAATAATCATCTTTCTGAGCATAGTTTACAAAATCGTATCGAGCGTATTGGGTGAAACACTGAAGCCCATCGTCAACGAACTGATTGATCTTTATTTATTTATTTATTTATTTATTTAGGTGGTTAGAACTGTCAATCCACCATAGATCAGGTATTCATCTTATCTTAGAAAAGACAAGCGAGTAAAAGACCGACACTCACCACCGATTTATCGACTTCAAAGCCGCTTTCGACAGCACTAAAAATATGTAGCGATGTCTGAATTTGGCATCCCCTCGAAACTGATACAGCTGTGTGGAATATCACTGAACAATACGAACAGCTCCGTCAGAATTGGGAAAGACCTCTCCGAGCAGTTCGCTACCTAACTACTATTTTTTAACAAGAGCGTGCAATTGCTGACGTACGCCGTGAAATAGACATCATCGGTAACAAGAACTGCGAAGCCTGTTCTGCCTTTTCCAAGTTGAATGAGCGAATGGGTCTGGTGGTCAACCAAACACTCACTCCCGCCTTGGCAGTCACGTCACTGTTGACACGTATAATTTCGAGAAACTGGAGATCTTCCTTTGTTGCTCTGAAAGTATTCAACTCGGAACCCGCTGGTGGTAGCAGAGGAAGACCAAGTGGAGAAGGACTTGGCTTCACTTGGCATTTCCGATGTTCACCAGTTACTACAGAAGAGAAATTACTGTGGTGCTTTGTTGGACTCGGTCAGAATCGCCTAGGTGGTTACAGCGCCAATCACAAAGAAGAAGAGCCAAGTCTTATTTCATTATTATCACGAAAACTAGACCTGACCAGCAACAAATTTATGAATTTTAGAATATGAATGAAATGAAGGGAGACAGAACTATTCCTATTTTGTTGCTGTTACCTGTGGTTATAGTTGGGTTATTGAAAAATAAAAATAAATAATTTATTTTGTGGAAAATACCTCAAATTTTTAATACACTCAGAAAAGTACAACAGAATTCGCCAGAACAAGATTAAGCATAAAGTCGATAAAGGCTTGCACAACTACTCGTATGGCCCTGAAGCATGAATTATAAAAAAATATTTGCCTAATTGACAGTTCTATAATTTTTTTTTGTGCAGTTCATTGCTCTGCGACACGCAACACTCAGTCGGCAATTTTCGAACGTAAAGCCCGAAATTAGTGTACATTGGAAGAACAAATCAAAAAATTTAAAAGCCTAAATTAAATAAAAGCATGCGCGACACAAAAACACCTTTGGGGTGGGCAAGTACATATGTACATTAGGGTGGGCCAAAAATGCGTATGGAAAAGTAAAGGCGGAATTTTTATGCTCTCACCCCCAATACTGTTCTATACTGGAAATAATAAACCCCCTTTTTATTTTGAAATCAACAAGTATTTACAGGTCGCTCAAAGAGCTCAAAGTTTTCCATATATTTTATATATCGGAAAACTCTGTTTCTCTGCAGAGGATGTCCAATAATAATAGCCAATGGTTTATTTAACCATTTTCTCTTAGTATATATATTTTATAGGTCCGCCAAAAACCCAAGAAAATGTAATGGAGGGACAAATAAAACATCTGTCGTTTTAAAAAATGGTTAAATAAACAATTGGGTGTTACTATTGGAAGTCTCTTGAAGAAACCCAGAGTTGTTCGATGGAAAAATTTTGATTTTCAGAAAAGATATACCATTTCTACGAAAAGCTGTTTTTCCCCATATAAATACATGGAAAACTTTGAGCGCTTTGACGACCTCTGAATAAAAAAAAATGATCGACTTTACTTTTTTTTGGACCACCCTCATCCATACATACATGCATACATATGTCCATACATGCATCTTAATATACAAATGTAGTATATGAATGCTTCACCAATTCTACGTTGCAAATTTTATCTCCTTTTCGAATTCGAAATCACATTTCCGTGCTGTTGCGCCATAAGTCGCATGTACACATGCAAATCCATCACGTTTCCAACATCTATTGCTGCATAGAATGCCATCCCCGACCTTCTATCAGACACCTCTCATTCACTATGCAACTTACATAACTAAATTTCAGGACATTTACCATTTCTCTTCATGTTCTTTATTTTTAACTTCTACATTTTTCCATGCCGCCTACTTGCATTTACTAAAAAAAAAAAAAAAAAATCCACAGCACTGGCAAAGTGAAAAGTGGAGCGTGGGCATGCTTTGGAATGCCGTTAATGCTGGAATGACAATTTCAATCACGTTTTTGTTATTAACGCCAAACAAATTTAACTCAACAGAAATGCATTGGCCTGGTCAATAGTCTATATGTGCATATGTATGTACGTGTACATTAGCGTGGGCCGAAAATACGCTTTTTTAGAATTTCGATTGGTAATAGCGAAAATGTCGTTCACTATGAAAATTTTTGGTCAATATCTTAGACTCGCCCAAGTCCATCAAGGTTCAATGTGCTCAAAAAATAAAAATTAATAAATACATTAATTAATACTTTTTTTTT
>NW_016183401.1:0-5574 GCF_001687245.7 Rhagoletis zephyria | reverse complement strand
ATACGTTACTACTAACTGTCGATGTATGTATCTACGTAGTACCCCATGTTCAGCTGTTAAATATACAAATTTAAATGAATGTGGGGTGTTTTTTCTGCATATTTTTGTTTACAATTGCTTTTGTGCTATTTTCAGCAGTCATTAAGATTTCGAGGTGGAAAATTAAGTCTTCAACTTCAGCGTCGTTTTTTGACCCCGCAGAGGTTTTTGTTGTTTTCATCAAAATAAGGAAGAATAATAAAGAAGATAATTATTATTAAGTATTAAGCAGTAATAATAGCCTTTATGTGTCATTAACTCAGTAAGGGGTGAGCAATTAGATTGTTTGTATGTACAAAAAAAATATACATACAGGAAGAAATAATACAATCTTTTTATTTTGATCAGTTTTGGCTATGTTTCTTTTGTGTATTCAATGTTTAATATTTTTGTACAAAAGTCTAGTGTATTATATAACAAGCATCAATTAAATCCGCATTTCAAAGTTTGTAAAAAAAAATTATAAAAATTCAACAAATTTTTTCAAAATCCCCAAAAGATTTCAAACTTTCTATTAAAAATATTTAGTAAAATTTTAAATATGCAGTTTTATAGCCCATAAAATTTAGTAGGTTAAAGTGCAGATTTGAAGGTGCTAGAAAATTTTTTTGGCTGACGGTGTTTTGCAAATTTTTCTATACAAAGTATGCTCAAAATTTCATTTTATATAGAAG
Source organism: Rhagoletis zephyria (assembly GCF_001687245.7). Taxonomy (NCBI): domain Eukaryota; kingdom Metazoa; phylum Arthropoda; class Insecta; order Diptera; family Tephritidae; genus Rhagoletis; species Rhagoletis zephyria. The sequence goes on along the minus strand of NW_016183401.1, from coordinate 4,861 downwards.
AAAATATCTACCAGTGTCAGCAAAAAAAAAAAATTAAAAAGCAACGCAATTTTTTAGCATCTTAAGATTTCCACTTTAAACCCACTAAATTTAATTAAAAAATTCCGAATAAAAAGTTTGAAATTTTCGGGAGATTTTCGTAAAATTTGTTGAATTTTTATAATTTCCGTACAAAGAAACCAAAAAACTCAACTTGAAAAACATGGTGAATATTTCAAAATATCAACACATTATTACTTGTAGGAGGCACAGTATACATATACATATATATTAATCGATATTTTTAACGCTTAAATATCGATGCATCGATGTTATTTTACAAGCTTTTATTTAACTTGATCTGTATGGATCGTCGAGAGAGAGAGGGGAAAAGGGGAAAATCTTCCCGGGCCCGGGCTTTTTTATGTTGAATATGCATCTGTATGCTGTACAAGTAAGTTCAAAAGGATTTTCTATCATTTTTGGAGACCAAGAAAGTATCAACCCAATTTTTGATATCTTCAACTAAGGTAAAGCATATTGGAGTAAGGGCATTCTGCATCAACCGAAACAAATTGTAGTCTGATTGTGCACGATTTGGGCTATAAGATGAATGGGTAGGTTTGAGATAGGTTTGAATCACTTCTGCAAAATGCGGGCGAGTATTGGTGTTTTATGGATTTGTATACCGTTTTACCAGATCAGGTCATTATCACAACATATTTAAATTTTCATAAAAAAAAAATTAAAATTTTAACAAAGAAAAAATTAAACAAATAACAAACATTTTGTAGTTTTTCATTTGTATTAAAGCCTGGGCTTTTGCCAAAACATCAAGCTACTAACGATTTAAATCGATATATAAATAAGCAAGTTGTCAATGGTCGAATTAAAATGGGCAATAATTTTTTGTATGAAATTGGAGCAGGAAAAAATGTTACTCATACGCCATATCGTACGTGGCCGTACATTTATTTACGTACTCGTACATGGCGTATGAGTCATATTTTTCATGTTAAGGTTTACATTTTTTTATACACAACGCAAAAAAAAATATATATTAGAAAAATCACTTGATCTAGAAAAACGGTATACAGATCCCTAACCTACGACCCAAAATTAAGTTTACGTATCTCGACGTTTTTTGTGTCATTCCTTCTTCGGCGAAAAACTGACCCTTTACTGTCTCCGAAACAGCGCCATTAGGTTACGTCAAATCCTTTGTGCCAGAATCTATTTTCTATGAAAAAATATTTTTTGATATTATCGAAAGCAAACTCTTTGTTCTCCAAGAACTGCTCAACCCTCCTTGTGATACCTTCAAAAGCAAAGATATTAAATTCTTTATAATGAGAGACAAGATAGCTGCACCTGCACCGCTGGCTGGCCCTTATTGGCAAACTATAAAATGATAAAAAACGTATACGAATGAAATCTCTGCTTGCATTCCGAAAAAAAGAGAACGAATATATTTTCTTTTTTTCTGTCACCATTAGCATCATAATAACTACAAACAAGTTTTTATTGCATATCCAATGAGCATTGAACTCTGGCGCTGAATTTATTATATTAGCTTACATGTACATATATCAGGGAGGTAATCACTCCCATGGGTTTGGAAGTGTTAAAGTATAATTATGGTTTTCTGTTTATAAGTTTTGTAGAAATAAATCAAACAAATCGCCACGCATTAAAATAAATCTAAACAAACAATTCGACACTTCCACTGAGCAATAATTTTTCACGAATATTTGAACAAACTCAGTTGAAGCCGCACAATAATAAAAGCAATACACATAACAGTACATTCAACTATTTCAGTGATTGATTGTTGATATCGTTCCAGCGCATGTGAGTGGGAGGCGGGCAAGTGTCGAACCACAGTGATTGACAACCACAAAAGCATTGCCTTCAAGCGCCACAGCATATTGAACTATTAGCAAGCTAACGCAGGACTAAACTAGTTTGAAGTGATTACTAATCAACGCCCTAAACTCAACACGCGTTTATTTGGCGTTGTCGGGAAATGTACAACAATAAACTAGTCCGCTTATCAGGCCCCAATTTTATTATTGCATGGTATGCGTAATGCAATTACATATCTACACGCATACATACATACATACGTAAGTATGAAATTGTGATTTGTTTATATTAGTTGTTGTATGCGAGAACATCCGACCGCATAAAACCGTTGAACGTCAGGCATTTACATTTCATACATAAATCATATGGAATTTTAGTTGAATGTGCTCAGCTCCCTCAACTACTATCTATACTACATATGAGTATCATAGACAAGCGAACGGAAGGCATGAATATCAATGGATAAATTTGGCAGCTCGCGTTAAAACCAAATAAGCAAAACAAACACCAAACGCGTAGGAGGAGGCAAACCGACATAACATTATTTTTTTTTTATAGCCACAGCTCAGCCATGTGCATGCATATGCGCATAAAGACGCAAACGTTTGCACAGCATGTTGTAAGTATACATATGTGCATTAGACTGCATCACCAAAAAAAAAGTTGCGGGTTTTTTGGCCACTTCCACCAAAATATTTCGGAAAAATATTACGATTTACTTGTGCTGGACCGGTTTGAAAATACCTCTAAAAATGGAGTTTCTTATGAATAAAAAATAGTTTCTTAAATGATTTTTTGGACAAAATCCCCTTAGATGACAAAACAGTTTAAGCTTAAAAAATCTACATAAAAAATTTAAAATTTTTTTCAACGGAATCATTATAATGAGATTTTTGATGCTCTTTTTGAAAATTTTTCAAAGATTTGTTTAAGAAAAACTTGAATAACTGCTCTAAGACTTTACCGATATAGGCTTATGAGTTAACAGTGGAAAGGTATTTTCTCACCCTTCTTATTTCTTTGCAAAAAACCTCATTCTCATCCCAATTTTTTCTTTATCAAATACCTACACATCTTAATTCAACACAAAATGACACTCGTTTAGCTTACCTCCTCTTTAATACTTTGAATATGCTTCTTTGCAAAGAACTAAAAAGGCTGAAAAAAATACTTTACCAACCATACCTCATAAGTCTAAATTGGTAAAGCTTTGTCTGAGTTATTCAAGTTTTTCTTAAACCGGTCTTTGAAAAAAGTTCAAAAACAGCATCAAAAATCTCATTATAATGATTCCGTAAAAATTATTTTTAATTATTTGTATGCTAATTTTTTAAGCTTAAACTGTTTTGTCATCTGAGGTGATTTTTTTCAAAAGTGTTTTTTAAATGAAAATAAATAAATTTTTGACGGTATTTTCATATCGGTCCAGCTCACGTAAATCCTAATATTTTTCCGAGATATTTTGATGAAAGTCTTAAAATATAATAGATTTTATAAATCCTGTGGAAAAACAGTACCGATTTTTTTTTTGTATGGGAAGTGATGCAGTCTAATGTGCATGTATGTATATGTATATGTACGTACATATATGTAAAAGAAAAATTGCCCACAAATCCGCGAGTGGCAAATTAACGACTCATCATCATTGCCGATTGGCCTCAAAGAAGGGGGCAGGGGGCTGGCTTTGGTTACCCAAATTCAGCTGCATGAAAAAAATAAAAGTAGTAAAAACAACCAAAATTGAAGCGAAATTGATGTAGCGGAAGACAAGATAATGACTTTTTAAGTTTTCCGCTATGGAGTAGACACAATATTTTTTTTTCTCTCTTTTAACACGGAATTTATTAGCCACTAACTGTGGTGGATCGATGGAAGGATGGAACAGGAATCTATGTTATGCACTTAACACATACCATATATGCTCATAAATGCATTGATTTGAGAACCACAATTCAATTTAACACCGGTGGACGATCACCCTAATCCCTAAAACTTTGCTAACTGCTCCTCTTCTTTGTAAGGTCAGACCAGTTAATCAAGCAAGACGCTTTTGACCTTTACTTTTCATGGTTTTCACGGGCCCCTTTGAATTTCTAGGTATCCTGCACTTAATCAGACACTGTGAGTTTTACCTGGTTATCTGCTTAAAAATTATTTTTTTATAGTAGAGAAATTTCGTAACCGCTTACTTGTAAACTTACTTAGTTTAATTTGTCAGCCTTCTTTGTGAATCTTAGCAGTTTGTCGAGGGAAATACAATGTAGCTTGTCCATTTTCCAAACATCCGACCCAAAAATATACCATCTATCTGCACTGTCGTCATCTTAGAAACAAGATGTACGCATCGTATCGTCGATGAAGTCTATGTACATATGTCAATATGTCCTCCTCATGGATAACGGTCCGTAGTCAGTTCTCTTTAGGCTCTTAGATCACTCTTTGCAGATTCTGATGTTGTTTTTGCAGACATTTATTTTCCGGGCTCGTTGTTGCGCGCGGGATTTCGTTACATAAAATTATGTGCAATTGCAAATTGATTAAAAATTTCGACGACCATTTATTTTTATTCCAAGTGCGATAACATGATTCTCTTGAAAGCCTATTTTGATGATTTCAAACCACTGAAGCAGGAGATTTTAATTCTAAAATCTATATACATATATGTATAAATCTCACCAATCAAACAGCCGTAAAAGCGTTTATTGTGGTCATAGGTTTCGGGTTAGGAACCGTAGTATTTTAATTTGGCATACATCAAATTAAGCTGTCAAACAAACCGTTTTGATTTTAGTTAATGTATAGTATGGCATTATCGAAATTGGTTCGATTAACCACCGAAAAACTCATTTTATTTTGCCATACATACATAATCATTCACTGTAAGCGCCTGAGCGAGTTTGGCCGAGTTCAATAAAGCACGCCAGTCGTTTTTCTTCTGTGCCAACTGATGCCCATTCGAAATGCTATGTGAAGCCAGTTCCTTCTTTACTTCGTCTTTCCATGCAGGGGAGGCCTG
>NW_016183399.1:0-5575 GCF_001687245.7 Rhagoletis zephyria | reverse complement strand
CATAATTACTATGTGTTTCTAGTATTACGTGCCACTTTATTTATAAGTAGTTTTATGTACGTATGCGATCATTACGGTGCAGTAGAGTGTACCCCCCAGAGCGCTGTACCGAAGCCAAGGCAAAAACCTCATTTTCCTTCTTTGCCTTTGTAAGATTATCTATTTAACAGCCTAAACATTTTTTGATTGCGTTTTCTTTGATCTGTGTGAATTGCACCGAGTTTTTTTTTTGATTGAGGATCATCGCCCTTTCATTCGCTATACGTAAGTCTTTTATAAATCAGATACAAGTACATACCTACATATGTACATAGGTGTTAAGCGTTATTGGCGAAATAAAGTTTCAGCTGTGAATGTGATACCATGAAATTATTGTGTTCTGCTTTTTTCTCGCCTTCTCTAATCTTACAGCTCTGTGGCGCTCAACCGGCGTGCGTGACTCATAATGGTCTTTTAAATGCAGGTATTTGTATGTTTACGTGCACTCATTTCGCCTAAAAGTATGTTCGATTAATATTTTACACTTTGGATTTACACCTAAATGTAAGCAAGCGAACAACAATTTTCTGAGAGATTTCGGAGTAAATTCGTGCTATTTTCAAATTAGTACATACATATACATGGGTGCGTTCAGAAATGCATCAAGCCAAAGCATCAGTCTCTTTTACTTCTAAACTACAACTGATCGAAATGCCTTATTTACACAATTACGTTCCAATTAGGCATTTAACCGTGGTTACGCATATTGGACATTTGCATCAATTATAGTTTAGAAATAAAAGCATCTGATGCTTTGGGTTGATGCATTTGTGTAAGTCGTAAATTAGGCAGAAATGTATGACTCGACGATTTAAGGCAATCAGCCTCATTGCGAGTGTCGTGTCGAGTGCAAGTCTTTTTTCGAGAGTCGAGTCCTATCGAAAATTGCATGGTATTGGATAATTTTTCCACACGACTGGTGTATTAAAGCGGAAAAACCTGGCAGCACTGGATAGTTTTCGACGATTTCCATAGTCTACTTATTTCAGCACGACAGTAGGCAATGATGGCATTGTACAATTTAGTCCAATTTACCGTTTACGCAATGCGGCTAAATGCCATGCAATTTTCGATACGACTGGACTCTCGAAAAATGACTTGCAAACGACACGACACTCGTAATGAGGGTGAATATTTATATATACGAAAATTGTTTCCAAAATATAGTCGAACTTCTAAATAACGAAGCCTTCTGTATTGCAACTTGCAAATCAACCCCGAGATTTTAATCTACAAAAAATCAGCGAATATATCCTTCGTTCTTAAAATTCTTTTATTTGAAAAAGCCCCATCTCAAAAGTTATCCCCATATACCGCTTTTGGGGAATTTTTTTACTTTTCATCTTCTACATTTCGTAATAAGACGGTCTAATTCATCCGTAAGTTATACTTGATTAAGTGGAGCCAGTTTTTTAGGTGAATAACGGTGAATTGAAAATATATCGAAAAGTTGTCCATAAAAAAAAAAAAAAAATTAACTCGATTTTCGGAATCTGCATACGATTCTAAACAGGAATTAGATAATTGCATACGGGGCACAAAAAATACAAAAATTTGATCCAGTGTTCTCTACTATAAAATTCAAATGTCTCTAACCTACTCCAAAGTCGGCGTGAACCTGCGACTAATGTTTACTCACGATGGTCTTTAATCAGTCTTCAGTTTTATAAAAGTGTGCCAAAAATCTTTGTTTTTACTAATACATATCATTTTAACAATGCCGGAATCGTATAAAAATTTGGTATAACGGTTATTATGTATATGTATATATGTATATATTTCAGTGTTTACTTCTATTTTTTAACAAATGTAAGGCTCTTTGCTTTCACCGCGTTCTGTTTTTGTTTACAAATGCAACCCAGCCTATCGTTTGACACTTTTCATGAATTTTCACGGAGAAAAACCTAAATCCTGCAACTTCTGACTAAGAAGAGTTGCTCAGTTACTCTCTCAAAAGTGTTCTCAGTTACAGGTTTTTTTTGTCTATAGGAACGACTTCCTGTAAGTTCCGACTGAATCCTATAAACCGGACGCGTATTAGAACAGACTAACTATAAGTAGTGATAGAACTTCGACTAACTGTAAATTGACAAAGCGGCGTTATGCGTGAGCTAGAGGCACAGTGTTCATTTCTTAGACTTGTGTAGTACTAAATAAAGCCATACATTTGTACATATATGTTAACTTCCATAATATAAACTTTTGGCCCACCTAAATCGTTTAAATATACCTGTGTGTGTGTGTAGTTTGTTCATAACATCCAATTTTAAGTCCGCCTGCACAGCTGTTTACTTTCAAAGCGGTCGAAAGCAATTTATTAGATGGCATATGAAGGCATCCCCATCTATCCACCGGCAATTTAAACCAGTTCACTCTGCACGACATTGATTGCGGCAAATTTCTGCATACAATGCCAAGTCGATCACCTTCCGGTCGGTTGTTGGATGACAGCAACATTTTAATAATAAGATTTTACTTTCATTTTTTAAATCATGAAATCTCAACAAGATAATTGAAAAATAAACGCTGGCCAAGTGGCTGTTACGAATACCAAGATCATGATTGCAACAAAAACACAATAATTTAAATAACTGTTTATGTATGTATGTATGTATGTAGATAATAAAATAAACTAATTGTCGTTGTAAAAGTTGTTATACAACTAATTTATTGCGATCTTAGTTAGTAGTGCAGCTTGAATTGTAAAAATGCTTGCGCTCATTGCGATGAACATGCAAACTTGTGTGTAAATATGTATGTATAGTATTAATACATACATACATATGTAATATATAGTAAATATGTATCAGAGAACGGCACGAGTACATCGCGATAGTAAGTACAGCAGAAATTTTGCGGTGTTTAACCAGTTTTTATATTTGCTGCTACCCAGCCAGCAAAAAATCTGCCGTCAATCGATACGAAAATGGAAAAAAGTGAATGAACTAAAGTGTGCGGAAGAAAAGTATGTAATGTACAGACAAGTACCGAAAATTGTTGTGAAACGGATGTGTTTTTGGCTGTTTTTATGAAATTTGTCTGATCTAATTTTTCGTTCAATATGCTTTCCTTCTGCACTTCAGAGATGCTTTTTCATGGAAGAAGAAATAAAAAATGCGCTTGACGGCAACTTTTGGAAGCTAACAAATAGTTGCACGCTCCTCTGCATGCTCAGCTACTGCCGACTACGCAAATGTGCTTTCAAATGTTCAGCTTGAACAAATAAACTACAATTACGTCCAATATCGTATTCCTGGGACTAAAACTAGTAAAGCTATCAAAAAATAAAAATTCGCTCAGAGCGAGAGAGCTAGACTGGAAAGTACGGGATCGCTTTCTAGTAAAAAGTGGTAACTTCTGACAACTTCAACATAACCTCCAAATTTTTNATACATTAGCAGTGTGCACTATTTGTTTGTTTACAATTTTGTTGTTTGTCAAACCTTACTACAGCTGATCGTTTTACACATTAACCAGAATTTACCATCCAAAAATTTTCGGACTAAAACCAGGAACTTCTGACAGAGAGAAGAACTCATTTACTCTCTTTTTTGTCCTCTCAATTGTCAAAGAACCGAGTACGGGATCGATTTCCAGTAAAATCTGACTGATTCTGACTAGTCCAGACTCGTATAGGATCGCAAGTATTATTTCTTTCAAATAACAGCATCTTTTGCGTACGTTTTCCAGATACGAAAATATATGGTAACTGTAGTTGTTTGCTATTCGTTTCCGGATACAAAAATCCGCCTTGTTTTTGGACGTTCTTGGATACGTAATTGAACGAAAATTGCATTCGTTTTCGGATATGAAAAATTGTAATAGACCGCACTGCCGGCAAAATTTACGTTAAGCGCCACGAAAACAACACTCTATAAGTCGCTGGGATAATGACAACATTCGACGTCGCGGTTCTTGGAGTATTCGAGAAAAATATTTTGCGGAAAATTTACGGGCCTCTACACGTTGGCGACGGCGAGTACCGCAGGCGATGGGACGATGAGCTGTATGCACTTTGGAACGGCATGGACATGGTGCATCGAATTAAAAAACAGTGGCCCCGCTCGCTGGCCATATCGGTCGAATGGAGACCGACGCACCAGCATCACTTGGCATATCCAATTGGCATCAGTTGGCATAAAAGAGAAACGACTGGCAGCGTTTGCATTGTTCACGCACGAGTGCCTGTGCAGTTCTCTGGTATGTACATTAGGACGTACAACCTAACAAGCAAACAAACAAATCTCCGTACACTCCTGAGTCTAAAGTAGTTTTGCAAGGCAATTTGGAACTAAATATTTTTTTTTGCCGAACCTAAAGGTGGCTTTTTTACATTTTTTGGTGACACCTATATACATTCGGGAATAAATTTTAGTTCTACTGGAATAATCGAAAAACTTATTTAGCAAAAGTTTAATCATTTTTGGTGAGTGTTTATTAACTGGCATTAGGGTGGTACTTTAGGGTGGAAAAACTTTACGGTCTAATGTTCAGATCTATTATATACTCCTCAAATATGTATGTATATGGATATGCAGTTCTCATAGCAAAACAATCGTCGGTGCGCAAACAGCGCCATTTATTCGGTTTTATCGTCTTGACATTAATATTTAGCTGTGAATCTAGTGCAGACTACTGCGCATTACAATTAACACTTATAGTGCGTACTTCTGTAGGTACGGATATACGAAGCGTATGAGTGATATTTTCTCGATCGAATGCGAATGTGTCTGCGAAAAAGTTGTTATGGTTAAAACAAATAATAAATATTTAATACAAAATACTACATGGAATTAAAACCGCGCGCAATACTCGTATATGATTTTTAATTAATATATAATTTCATTTGTTTTTCGCACAACTCTACGCTACTTGATTCGCAGTTCACATGCTAGTCGATCGTGCACTATAATGAAAATCAATACGAAAATCAATGCACAATTCGGTAACAGTGAGAATCATAAAATAGCATACATATATATGTACATATAAAGAGAATGAAAATAAGCAGAAGTCTCCTATTATACATTCAAGTAGCGGTGGGAAAGCGCGAGGTTACTACCACATTTCAAAGCAGGTATCCATTTAGCAACAAATGTCAACATGTCAAAAATGTCAGATGTCAAATGCACACACCCTTCTATCACAACCCCTCGTACATGATATGTATGTATGTATGTAGGTGCATACATACAAACGTACTGTATGAGTAAACATGTATGGATGTAAGTAAATATGTATAGCAAATCAAACAACAAACCGATATAATCTTGATCAATAAAATTGATATGTATGTATGTATATAGTATTTTGGTATGACTTCTTGAATTTATTCACATAACTACTTAGCTCGAAGGCATAGTACTACTGCCGCAATTTGTTTGGCGCAAATCTGGTCATAGTTTCCACTGTTGCATTTGAATTCATTTAAAGGGTGATTTTTTTGAGGTTAGGATTTTCATGCATTAGTATTTGACAGATCACGTGGGATTTCAGACATGGTGTCAAAGAGAAAGATGCTCAGTATGCTTTGACA
>NW_016183397.1:0-5576 GCF_001687245.7 Rhagoletis zephyria | reverse complement strand
TTCTAGTACAGACGCACTTCCGGGGTTGCCTCCGCAGTAGAGTCACCAATACCCGAATCATAGGCAACCATGATGACATTCCAACGAATATCATTACCGANGAGATCAAAATTTCATGAAGCTAAGGGATCCAACTCCTCATGGAGGAACTTCTGTCAGAAGATAGAAAGTACTTCGGAGGCCAGCAGATTGTGCAAAATACTATCTATGAGTCCCAGCAATATTAGCTCTTTCATAAAGGAGGAGGCCGATTGGACAACTAGCAGCGAAGAAACTCTAGAGCTTCTAGTACAGACGCACTTCCGGGGTTGCCTCCGCAGTAGAGTCACCAATACCCGAATCATAGGCAACCATGATGACATTCCAACGAATATCATTACCGCCGGACGGCATTATTCCCGCTGACCTACAGCATACAGCAGAAAGGATTGCACCCATACTCGTAGCAATCTCTGAAGCAGTGTTACGACTTAATTATATACCCCGCAAATGGGGGGAGGTAAGAGTAGCTTTCATTCCCCTAGGCAGGGAAAACTACATACACTAGACCAAAAGACTTCAGACCAAATAGTTCCTGCTGAAATCTCTAGAGAGACTAACATATGGGCGTATTAGAGACAAGGTGGGCAGCAAACTTTCCGCAGCGCAACATGCCTACAACAAAGGGAAATCAATCACCACTCCATTCTTTAGTGTACACAATCGAAAGATCACTATATTACAAACAATACACCCTCGCGGCCTTCCTGAACTTCGAGGGTGCTTTCAACAATGTATCTCCTGCAGCGATTATCTCATATCTGACAACTCTGGGAGTAAGCAGTTCACTAACCTCATTTATTGAACGAATGTTAATCGATCGAGAAATAAGCGTAGGATTAAGTGAATCAGTAATAAAAAGGTTCCCCGTCAGAGGTACACCCCAGGGGGGACAGCTGCATGTAAGGTTATACGTGATCTCGGGAACATATTTCTAGAGGGAAACACCCTCGCAATAAACGAAGACACCAAATATCTAGGTCTCATAGTAGATAGGAAACTAAACTGGGGCCCAACATTGCAGATAGAGTGCGCAAAGCAACAGTGGCACTATATTCCTGCAGCAGAGCAATAGGGAAGATGGGGGATGGAAACTTAAATAATACACTGGCTATACACGGCGGTGGTTACGCCAATTCTCTATCACTGTAAAGTGGTATGGTGCGACACCCTTGGGAAAGGGGTAAACTTAAAAAAAATGGACAAGGTTCAAAGGCTTGCGTCCACACTCATAACTGGTGCGATGAGAACAACACCATCCAAAACACTGTATGACCTACTGAATTTTCTCCCGTTGGACCTACATGCCAAATAAGTCGCAAGCGGTGCGAAAATTCGAATGAACATTCTAAATAAGTGGTCAAATGCCAGTCATAGACACGGTAGAATACTAACGGAGTTTCCGGGGCTTCCAGGATTGGTGGACTGTGCACTTCCAGAACCTGCACCCGCTACAACGTTCGCGACCCTCCTACCCTCAAGGGAAGAGTGGAAGCATGACGTTGTAAGTAGTGAAGAGCCCATCCATGTATACACAGATGGCTCAAAGTTTGAGGGAAGAATTTGAGGAGGTAAATACTCCCATCACCTGGGAATCTCCCTCAGCTTTCGTCTTCCGGACACCTGTACCGTTTTTAAGGCTGAACAGATGGCAATCGACAGGGCCACGAAATTGGTAAAGTGTGATATGATACCCTAAGTTGATATCTATATCTTCCCGCACAGCCAGGCGGCAATAAAGTCCCTCACGAAGCAGTCGACAACCTCCATGGTAGCCATGAAATGCCGCGCATCTCTTAACGAGATGGCTGAGTCATTTCGGCCAAAGGTGATATGGGTTCCGGGTCACTGCGGCATAGAGGGGAATTGTAAGGCCCAAGAACTGGCGCGACTTGGCACGAAACTTCCGTTTGAGGATATAAACGCCGAAATAGGAATACCCTTGCAAACTTGTAAGCTACTTATCTCCGAGAGGCTTACTAAACTAAACTACTAGCGAACGAAAGGTGGCAGGACGAAATCACCAGCAAAACTACCTAACAATTACGGCCGGCGCCCAGCGCCAAATGCACTGGCCTACTACTGAGTCTAAATAAGCCCAATATTGGATTATTTCTATCCGTCATATCAGGGCACTGCCTAATTGGCAAGTACGCCTATCGACTTGGTCCACGTTTACATGACTTCTGTAGAAGTTGTCAAGATGAAGAGGAAGAGGAAACGATTCTGCACCTGTTGTGCCAGTACCCTGCTCTATCCAGACGAAGACTCTCCACTCTCGGTAGGCAATTCTTCGACAACTTGGAGGACCTTCTAGAATTCGTTCAAAGTTCAAAATGGTTTAGGAGGGATTTCCCCAGTGTTACTCCCCAAAATTTGCATACGAAAACATGCTTGAAAGACTCTCTATATATGATAAAATCGCCATAACCTCGTGATAGGACTCTATAATTCATCTTTGAAGAACGTTTGTATCTACCATCTCCATCATTACGATTTGTTTTGAAAGCCACTGTAAGGACCGACTTCGTTAGATCTATCGGCGCCATGTTGCAGACCCCGCCCGAAGTCGCTGTTAGGGATAATCTGATTGATCCAGAGACTGCAAGGCAGGCCGTGAGCTGCTCCCTACGTAAATAAGTTGAGACTAAGCTGGAGTCATACAAACTTTGGGTGATGTAAGAATTGATATCCGAGTATGTAGAAAGGCATGCATCAACACACATAACTATGTACGTCCGCTAAGAAGCAATTATAAGTTAAAAATATTCGTATAAATTGCCACTACAATTACTTTTTACGCCACATGCTGTGAATGCCCGAATACCGGGAGTCAATGAGGAAAAGCAACAAATTCAATTACAATACCAAATAGGGATGAAAGCAACAACATTACAATGAAAATGGGAAATGCGATTGATTCAATGATTTGAGTCAGCTTTGAATTGTGTGGCTTAGTCAGCAACATGAAGGAGCTACAAACTTACTCAAACGCATGTTGTACATACATACACGATTACATTTGTACATCCTTATTCATGTATTTGTCATTTGAAATTCGAGGAAATCAACACCAACAACACAGCAAATGGGGCAACGATGATGGCGGGGGTGCGCGCGCCTTTGACTCTGCTAACCAAACTAAAAGCGACAAACGAACACTTAAATGCACGAAATCGCGCAACAACCATTGACGTCAGTTGTTACAAGCGATGTAGCCAAAAATATAAAGCGTAGCAACAACAACAAAAAAGAACGGTAAACGTAGTGGCATCAGCAAATGCAACGCGACGCGCCGTTCAAACTGTTTACCAATTAGTAGAACATAGTTGTAAGTAAGTAAGCGCGTGCTGGCTATAAAATCAGCAGCAACACCAAGGATTAAAAGTCTTACTACATGCAACAACAACGCCAACAGCCGGCACTCAAGCGACTGCGTCAGATATGCAACTAACTGTGGTGCGTGCAATGTGACCCTTGCGGCAGGCAGTACGCGCAGCCAAAAGACGAGAGCCAAATTAGAGCGCAAATGAGATGAAAAGGTGAAAATGTTAACTGCGCAGTCGCTGGCAGATAACAGCCGACGACGATGCAACACAAAAGAAAAGAAAAGCAACAACAAAAACATATGTGGATAAAATTCAGCCCTTATAGCACCACGTTTTGATTCAGTGTGCATGCTACAAATATACGTACATACATACATACTTAAGTATGTGCTTGAATGCATAGGTGCATAACGTTTGCTTCTTTTTTTTTTGTTTTGTTTTGCTTTGTCGTGTGCTGCAATTTGCTTTTCCACGATTTTTTAAGCTTGAAAATCAACCACTTCAGTTAAGTCACCACCGCGCCGAGAGCACCGTTGGCCTTTTTCTCCACACTACATACATATGTATGTACATACAAGCGGCCATCCCTACAGAAACAGCTAAAAACATCCACTACCACCACCAACACCACCACCACCACCACCACCATCGTCCACACCACCAGCAGTGTACATGTGTGGCCACCAACAACTGGCATACAATCACCGTCAACGAGCCAACCAACTAACAACCAACACTTACCACCAACACCAATACAACTCTCAGCCGAGTTTAAAACAGTCTAAACAGTTTGAACAGACTGGCAACTGAGTATGCGATTGGGCTCTGGCTCTGGTCGTAAGCAGCCAACGAACGAAGATTCAGTCAGGTGCCAAGCACCGTGCAACACGGACGTGTGCTCAAGTGGATTTCAGTAGAGTACTAAATAAATGCCGATTCGCGAATGATTAGTAAAAAACAAAAAAACAAGAAATAAATTGCCTTCCATGCAATTGTTTTGAAAATTATGCATTCGCAATTAAAACATTGGCGACAATTTTCTGAAAAATATTCTGTGTTAAAATTGTATCTATATAAATCAAGGACTTCTGAAAAGCACATAATTCGCGCATTATTCTTTGGCAAAACGCAAAATTGTTTAAACAAGTGTGCTCTTAGGAAAATTAAAAAAATATATAAATATAAATTTTTACGTTCTTAATTTTTTTTTTTTACAATTTAAACCCTATAAAATTTTTGTTAAATCAAAGAATTTAAATTTCAACGAGACAAACAATCTGCGCAGCTGTGCAAATTAACGTGTCGCTAAATCAAAAGCATTAAAACACAAAAAAAAAAAAAAAATACTTGGCTTAAAAATCAAACAAATCACTAACACGAACACCGCAGCCAAAATGAATCACCTTTCGCCACCGCTCACGCCGCAATCGCAAAAGCCGACACAGTCGCCATCGTTGGCTGCATTCACAAATTCTTCACTCGACGTAAATCTCGGTTCTACAAAGAATTGGATACAGCATGCCTCCGCCTTTAATNTAAAGTAACAGTAGTCTAGTCAGAATTCGTTCAAGAAAAATGTCATTTAAAAAATGCTGCGGGAAAACAAACTCAATGAACAACTTTGTCATAAAAATGTTTGCCATTTAATGCCCAGTGAAAATACGGTATTATTAAAAAAACTTCGAAGATAGTGAAACTTTTTGAACTAATCGAAAATCGCTCAACTTTTGTGAGGAAACCAATTATGGTTTATCAGATTCTTATTTAACATGGCATACATAAACTCTATCTGATTAAGGTTTAACAAAGACAGCCGATACTACATACTTATTTCTTACTAAATTAAACAAGCATGAAGACAATAACATGAGATTCAATAAAGAGTTTAATTAAATTTTGGGAAAAGCTATAAGGAAATTTAATTTTGAAAAAAAAAATTCAGTTAATTTAAAAAGGTAAAACCAAGATAATTTTTTAAAAAATGTGCACACTGGATTCAGTTCGAAAAAGATTAATTTTTGAAAATAAATTAACAAAAAAATAGTTTTCAAAGAAAAAATTGGAAGTTTAAAAATAAAAACTACTGGAAAGACTGTTTTTGAAAAACTGAATTTTTATACAAAAAAAGAAGTACTAATTTTTGAAAAAAAAAAAAATTTTTGGAAAAGAATTAAAATATTTTTCGAATTCCGATTAAAATCAATAGAA
>NW_016183396.1:2833-5576 GCF_001687245.7 Rhagoletis zephyria | reverse complement strand
TATCATGTGATAAAATGTGATGTGATGTCATGTAGTGTGATCACATTCCGTGTTCCGATTAGTAACCCTGTTGATAACTGTGTCGATAAAAATACCGATAACAATATCCATAAACATATAGAAAAATACAACGATTGTTAAATCGATTAATTCATCGATAGATATAACAATCATCAGTATCNAGTTTTCCCCAATTGTGAAACCATAAAAACTCTGCTCATCTACGGAAAAATGCCTTTCCTACGGTGTTCTTGGTTTCGAAATCGGTTCGGTAGAATCGCCAAATGAACGGAGACAAAATTTATGTTANGTAGTGTGATCACATTCCGTGTTCCGATTAGTAACCCTGTTGATAACTGTGTCGATAAAAATACCGATAACAATATCCATAAACATATAGAAAAATACAACGATTGTTAAATCGATTAATTCATCGATAGATATAACAATCATCAGTATCGATTATGGTACATATCGTTAACAATAAAAATAACTAAATCGATAACAAAATCAATTATTTAATCGATTATTATTGCGATAACAATATCCATTATTGTATCGATAAAAATATCGAGTTTTATATCGATAACAATATCGATCTTCATCCTCATCCTTTTCTTCATATTTATCTTTATTTTTGCATATTCCCCTTCACCTTTAGGCATCTTTGTTTATGTTTTTATTCTCAAACCGCTAAACCGCTGAGAACCATTTCCATGTGCATTATTCCCCTTGAATTTGACAATTTACTCCCAACCAACGAACTGCCACTAAAGAAGTTTCACTTCATAAACTCAAGAAATGTTCTTACCCTTTCAGTTACCCTAATTCTTATGTATCTGTCGTTGTCTCCATTTTCGTCTATATCTTCACTTTTGCCTTCTTTTTTTTGACTTCATCATTATCATTTATTTCTTCATCTTCATATTTATCTTAATTTCAAAGCTTAATTTCGAATGTGAAGTGAAACAACATGCGAAACATGTCAAATTGAACATGTTGCAGCAACATCTTTACACAATTCGAAAATGTTTAAACGACGGGTTTGGCCGTAGTTTTCCCCAATTGTGAAACCATAAAAACTCTGCTCATCTACGGAAAAATGCCTTTCCTACGGTGTTCTTGGTTTCGAAATCGGTTCGGTAGAATCGCCAAATGAACGGAGACAAAATTTATGTTAGCGTATTAATATATAGATTTGCCTGTGTAAACGGGGTGATTAAACAACGAGCTTTGATTGAGATAATATTGATATGTGAACATACTTTAAGGTTTTAGAATTTAACAAACAGATTTTAATTTTGTTCTACGCCTCACATATGCATGGCATATTAAAGTAAAAAGGCGGTGTTTAATTTAATTAACAGGTTGTGTAAATTTGCACTCATTTGGACAGGAAACTGGTTACCTCTCTTAGGGCCAAATTCACAGTGCATAGGTAACTCAGAATCGACAGTTAACTACAGGTTTTTGTACTGAAAATCTGTAGTTAACTACCGATTCTGAGTTAACTACGGACAGTGATTTTGGCCCTTAATATGCGTAAATTTAAACAAAAGCTTTTTATAGTGTACATTTATGTATACTAGAGTGCCAGTTACTGTCGAAATTCGACAGTTTTTCTAGTTTTAGAAGCCTTGGAGAGGTTTTCTAACTTAACACGTAGCAAAACTTATACGGTACAAATTAACTAACCGGAAAATCTTCTGCTAAAACGTAACTAATATTTTTTTTTTATCTGAGAAGGTCTTTGGAGGACTTCGGCAGGACTTGGAATTGGCCCGATACATTCAAGTTTATCGATAAATTTCAATGATTTGATACATATCGATAGTTCGATGAATTTCAAGAACACTAAAATTCGATAACTCAACAAAATTCGTTAACTCGACCAATTTCGATAACTGTGAAATTCGATGGCTCGATAAATTTCGATAACTCAAAAATGTAAAAACTTTGGATACCTTTATAAATTTTTACTTTTGACATCTCCACATTTTTCGAAAACTATCTAAACATTTTGATAACTCGTTACACTCTGTTAAGACGATTAAATTCGATAAGCAGTGATAAATCGATAAGCTTATATAACCTTGAAATTTCGATAAATCGATATATTTTGAAAATTCCATAAACTTCGCTTCGTTGAACCAACCAATTTCAGTAGATCAATAATTATCGATAACTCTGTAAGTTGAAAGAACTCCATGCATTACGACACCTCGATAAATTTCGTTAAGTCTATAAATAATGATAATTCAATAAATATCGATAACTTGATACATTTCTTTAACTTGACAAATTTCGTTAATCCCACACGTTTTTATAGCTCGATAACTATCCGTAAATTTGGACAACTAAGTTTCTGTGTCTATAAATTTCGACAACTCAGTAAACATTGATCAGTTTGAATAATTCGATACGTTGCGATAACTTAATAAGCATGGATAAATTTCGATAATTATAAACTTCGATGATTCGATAAATTTCAGTAACCTTTATGGCTGATTTTATTTCGATTCCTATCGGAAAATTTCAGATCGGCTAACCTATTTCTTATGTATTTCTCATTGTCTCCATTTTCGCCTTTATCTTNTAGCGCTTGAATTGAACCGGTTGCAAAAACAACCATTAACAAATATGGAAATTTTTAAACGACGATTTTCAACCAATTTCGAAACTATAAAAACTCCTCATATACAGAAAATTACCTTTCCAACGGTGTTTTTGGTTTTGAAATCGG
>NW_016183396.1:2050-2684 GCF_001687245.7 Rhagoletis zephyria | reverse complement strand
TATACAGAAAATTACCTTTCCAACGGTGCTTTTAGTTTTGAAATCGGTAACTTTACCTTGGTCTTCACCTTTGTTTTTATCTTTNTTCATATGCAGAAAATTACCTTTCCAACGGTGCTTTTGGTTTTGAAATCGGTAACTTTNAATCCTTTTTTTTTCTATTCACGAAGATGAGATGAGGTGCGATGACGTGATAAGATGTGACGTGATTTTATGTGATGTGATAGGATGTCATGTCATGTGTTGTCATATCCTCTGATGTCATGTCATATGATGTCATACCATATGATGTCATATCATGTGATGCCACGTCATGTAATGCCATGTCATGTCATACGATGTCATATCATGTGATGTCAAGTCATGTGATGTCATCCCATATAATGTGATGTCATATCATATAATGTCATGTCACGTGATATCGTGTGATGTGATATCATATTATGTGATGTAATATCATGTGATGTCTCTTCATATCATGTGATAAAATGTGATGTGATGTCATGTAATGTGATCACATTCCATGTTCCGATTAGTGTATCGATAACCCTGTTGATAACTGTGTTGACAAAAATACCGATAACAATACCCATACACATATAGAAAAATACAACGATTGTAAAATCGATTAATT
>NW_016183396.1:0-1761 GCF_001687245.7 Rhagoletis zephyria | reverse complement strand
TAAATCGATAACCTAAATCGATATTTAATCGATTATTATACCGATAACAATATCCATTATTGTATCGATAACAATATCGATTATTATATTGATTATTATATCGATTACAATAGCGGTTATTTAATTAATAACAGTATCGATAACAATATCGATTATTTTATCGATAGCAATATCGATTATTATATCGATAAGAATATCGAGTTTTATATCGATAACAATATCGATCTTCATCCTCATCCTTTTCTTCATATTTATCTTTATTTTTGCATATTCCTCTTCACCTTTACCTTAAAGTGTTTAAATTTACTTTGATCTTCGTTTTTGCCATGTACCTATAGGCATCTATGTTTTTGTTTTTATTCTCAAACCGCTGAACCACTGAGAACCAGTTTCTTGTGCATTATTCCCCTTGAATTTGACAATTTACTGCCAACCAACCAATTGCCGCTAAAGAAGTTCCATTTCATAAATTCAAGAAATGTTCTTACCCTTTCAGTTACCCTAATTCTTATGTATCTGTCATTGTCTCCATTTTCGTCTTTATCTTCACTTTTTCCTTCTTTTTTTTACTTCATCGTTATCATTTATTTCTTCATCTTCATATTTATCTTTACTTCAAAGCTTAATTTCANCTCATATCTATCTTTACTTCAAAGCTTAGTTTCAAATGTGTAGTGAAACAACAGGCGAAACATGTCAAATTGAACATGTTGCAGCAACATCTATACACAATTCGAAAATGTTTAAACGACGGTTTTGGCCGTAATTTTCAACCAATTGTGAAACCATAAAAACTCTGCTCATCTACGGACAAATTCCTTTCCAACGGTGTTCTTGGTTTTGAAATCGGTTCGGTAGAATCGCCAAACGAACGGAGACAAAATTTATGTTAGCGTATTAATATATAGATAGTAATCGTAATCAACAAACAACTAAAACTAATTTATAACAAATGCAATATAAACCGTATAAATTTATAATTGAGTACACTTTATAAATTAATTGTCCAACTTTGTATGGAAATTCGTTTACACATTTCTGATAAAACTCTCTAACAATTTCACTGTGGTTCCCTGATCAAGTTAAGTGACATTTTGACCAGTTTTGACTATTTTTCGTCTGCTTATTTGATATATTTTTTTATAAAAGTATAGTGCGTTACATAACCAGCACTACATATGTACATACATCCACATTAAAAGCTTCCTATACAAATTACAAAAAAACAACAAACTTTAACAATTACACCCTAAAATTTTAACTTTGTTCAGAATTTCTAGAAGAATTTTATTTTATTTTATACAGTTCTGAGCTAAGTAAATTTTAGTGGGTTAGACTGGAAATTTCAAGACTCTAGAAAATCGCGCTAATTACAACGTTACAACGCTTTTATCAACTTGCAATGTTGTGTGTCCAGAAACTTTCAATGTTGTGGATCCAGAAACTTTCAGTGTTGTGTGTCCGACACCATAAAGCTTTGCTTTGAAAAGTTCCTATAAAAAAGCATAGTGCATAGGGCGACATCTGTAGTGAATAGGGCGAGGTAGATGACATCTAGATGTCGCCCTATGTACTACGTTTGCTACAGCGGAAATAGACGACACGCCATTTCTTTAAATAAAATTAACTGGTGCTCGTTTGTATGTACATACATATGTAAATGCATGTGTGTGCACCTTTCTATTAATATCGTTGAATTATTTTAATATCTATTGCAAAATTTTATTCAGACAGGACTAAAAAGTAGAAAATAAATAATAT
>NW_016183395.1:0-5576 GCF_001687245.7 Rhagoletis zephyria | reverse complement strand
CGGCAGCAACCGACAGGCAACAGTTGGCATCGGCTGAGTTAGCGTGCGGCTGTGTGTGTGTGTAGTTTGCATAATCACTCTATTTAGTGATGGTATTTTATGCTCCCAGCTATATAATAATAACAACATACAACAAGTGGTCGTACGAAATAAATATTTCTCACTTAGCGTAAATTCGTTATGAAATTACTGAGCTTGAATTGCAAATGGTTTGAACGAGCTATTTATCAGCTAAGCAATTTCCATTTTCATAAATTTTTGATTTGTTTTAATTAAACAATCATAAAAAAGTAAAGCCACAATAATGCCTCTCTATTTGAACATTCTACTTTTCCAATTCGAATCCTGCTTTTTTGATGGCAGAAGTACACACGGAGGTCTGCCGAGGGACCACAGGTATTTCAAAATTGAAATTGCAACCAGGGATCTCCCGAGTGGCAGTAGGTACAACTAAACACTCAGCCATGGCGACAAGAGCGCTACTCAAAACCGAAAAAAAAACAGAAAAAATGCAACAAAGTATCAAAAAAAAATAAAAATCAAACGTATATTTTTCACTGATTTGTTTTACTATTAACTTAATAAAAATGAGAAGGTTATCAGTTCGTCGGAATATATTTTTTTTGAATATTTTTTAGCCGATTTCTATAATTCTTCTTTAAAGAGAAGGTGTTACCTCACAGGTGGTCCCATACTAATTTGGTTTAAATCCGATCATTGGATTATGAAGAAATAACGATTGAAGTCGGTTTTGTTTTTTGCTAAAAAATTACTTGTTTTACTTTGCTCTCATCTAAATAACAGCTATATTTACTGTTAATAGCTTCATTTTAATTTTTGGTCATGACTTCATACACAGATAAGCATTTTCACTGTAAAAAATATGTAAAATAAAACCGGTTTATTAGGTTTTTTTTCTCAATTTCAGAATCAGCACCCGGCTTTTTCAAATTGAAATTTTTCGAATATCTCGAAAACCAGTTTTGGAGGAAAGGCGATACAAATGGCACGAAGTAACTTAAGTGGTGGAAATTATTAATTTTTAGTTTTTTTTTAGCGTTTCTTATAGTACACACATACATAGATAATACGCTCTTTATAATGCGACAGGTCGCAGGCTTCAGGCATTAATTTTTGTACAAAATTAAATTCAAAAATGGACACATTGCAAGAAAATTTGCAAATCGTTTTTACTTCACTGGTTCATTCCCTGTCGTTTTTATCGAAAAATGATTTTCGAATCGTAGCACTGTTTTTTATTGTGTTCCATATGACTTTCCATATTTTTGGAAAAAGAATTTAACCCTTCACGACCGAGGTCACTTTTTAACTTGCACTTTTAATGAAAAAGTATGACTACAGTTTTCTTTTATACAAGTACTTGTGTTAAAGAAACACAAGTAAGAGCAGTTCTGCCTTCGGCTATGTCCAAGGCTTTATATCTTTCATGAATATTAGAAAATTTTACTTTAACGATTACTGCATTGGAAATTAGTTGCTTGGGAGCTAAATAAAATTTTTAATTTCCCAGCATACATAGATAGAGAGAGGGGTTAAATATGTACACTATATTGGTTTCTCCCCGAAAAATGGTAAATAGTTCACCACTGGAAGTATCAAGGATAGCAACAAAACAGTCATTTTCTCAAAAACCGCAAAAAAATTGCTACATAAAATTAATTTTGATAGTCTAAACACGCCCAAATACGGAAAACTTTTTAAAAGCTTATTGAAATTTAAATTTTAGGGAAAAAATGTATGTATTTTTGTCACCAAAAAAAAATTGTTCTAAAAAAAATATTCCTATTTGACTTGACGTCCTCCTTATGAAATGCCAAGGACAAAAAGTTAACTTTTGGAAGTACGCAAAAATGGGCATTTTCTGTCACGTATGTACCTACATACATACATATTTTTGGTCTAACTTTGAGTTACGTATACGCCTTGTACATCCTGGAGTAGATTCAATTCAAATACAAATTAAAAGAGACCACGTCATCCGCTACCCCAAACCCGCATACCACCACCTACAGCCACTTGTGCGCACCAACCCATTTACAAGTCACGAATTTTCGTTAAGCAAATAAAGCAAAAAACAAAAACCTAGGAAGAATATCGAAATTCTCAAGAATCTGCGTCATTTTGTTTTGCTTAGAAATTATTATTAATTAAATTGGAAACATTTCTGTGGTTCAACTGGTTTTTCACACTGAGTGTGATTGCGAAATTCACCGCTAGCCAGCTAGCTAAATGAATGCAATAGTACAACGAATAATGCTAAACCCAGTCCCCAGCCCACTTTCGTCCACTCTGCCGCACCTCATATCTACAGCGGACCGCAAATCGACTTTGATGCTGCTGTCACACTTCCACTGGATATCGCATCGCATTTTGCTTTATTTCGCTGGAGCTTAGCTTGAAATAGTTTTATTTTATGCTTTTTTTTATTTTATACATATATATGGACAAATATTTTTTATAAAATACCCATTGCCGGACAAGCACAATCAAACGACAAAATAAATAATGGCTGCGCACGCTGCGCTACCTTGCGCATAGACAAAAATGTGGAAAAAATTCCAACTTAGAATAATAAATAAAGAATCGTATGTGAATTAATGTGAAAAATGCTAAAAACCTTGAAATCGAAAGCAATTGATTTGAAATTGAGAAAAATGTAAATTTTAGCTAAGCCAAAGGCGCGCGCGTTTGCGTTTGTTGTTGTTCTTGCATTGACTATTACGTTTGTCTACTACTATGTGCGCATGCACAATTGCATCGCAACCACACAAAAAAAAAGTGCATACATACGTATACATATATGTATGTCGCGGCCAGAGTCGCATTTCGCGTAGCCGTAGTCACAATCGGCCCGCCAACCACCGACACATCGAGCAAGCAGCGCCCAATTTCAATTTTAATTCCGCATGCGCTCCGCGCGCATTGACAAGGCCAAATCAGACGCTGACTGCGATGCCGATAAATAAATAAAAAATTAAAAATTGAGAACCCAAGCCCGCACGAAATGCTTTCGGGAACTCGTTCGCTGCTAATTTGAATGCGACGATTAAATGATATTTTGTTTTGCTAAGCATGCATAGTTTTTTTTTTTTTNAGCGACTACCTTCAGAAACAACTGTAATCATGAAAACTATTCCATGCGCTTAGTCAGAAACTACCGAAAATTATTATTAACTGGCATATAACTTACAAAATACTGAAGACCGCGTATTTGGAGTGCAGCTTTACATATTTCCAGCAGGTTCCTACGACCAACTACTAGAAGCGTAAGTAAAAAATTGTGCCAGAGCTCTTTCTTAATTGTAGATAAATCAGCTGGCCTTAAATGTAAAATATTTTTTGATAGGGTTGTTTATGTTAAAAAAATGGAGGCTGATTCCGTTTGAAACAAATAGTACTCTACGCACGTATAACTTTCTACTTCTTTTGCACTTTATAAATCTGAGTAATTTTGCTTTGATTTCCCTGAGACAGGCGCACATGTCAACTGATTTAGACCCATTCATTCTCGAGTCGCAAGTGACTAGTTCATCTAATGGCTCTGTATTACTGTATAGTATGTCTTGTGCCTTGGGTAAGGACACTGAAGCCAATTATATCCCAAAGTCCTCCACTTGTTGTCACCTAACCTGCGATATGTCGGTTGGAAACGTTTCCGCCCTGCAAAACAATTCCGTGGTCCAGTAAGTGTAAGCATAGCTTCATAACGAGTGGGTCAATAACAACCCCAT
This sequence comes from Rhagoletis zephyria, assembly GCF_001687245.7. Lineage (NCBI taxonomy): Eukaryota > Metazoa > Arthropoda > Insecta > Diptera > Tephritidae > Rhagoletis > Rhagoletis zephyria. Next base: position 1,824 of record NW_016183395.1, on the reverse strand, counting down.
CGTCTATATTGCCGTCCATCTTTGATCCACTATTCTCTCCAAGCATTGGGTCTCTTTACAAATCCAGTCACTGATAAAGTTGGTGGGTAGCGCTTCTTTATTAGATGCCGATCACATTGCTTATTAATGTAATTTTTGCAATACTCTAAAAACAGCTGTGGGCAATAAATGGAGCCGAAAGTTCAGAGCCACTGTTCGGCAGGATCTCTATGCAATGATTGCGCCCACAGCAGCTGACCTTTGAGTTCATTATATGCTTCCTAGATCACTCCTCAACACTCAGTCTCCAGGGTCCAAATAACTTCAGAGTATTTCACCCTATGCTAGTCAAATAAGGCAATTTTCTCTTATTATCATTTTATTTCTCTAACCAATTATTGCAAAATTTCGGCCTAAAACTTTACTTTCTTTGCATTTTTAAAGCGATGGTCCAAGGAGTTCAAATATCTAATATGTAACAAAAGCTCTTCTTACCACTTTAGTTAGACCCACATTAAAATACGGATCTATTGTTTGGAATCCCCGCTACCAGGTTCATTCAGAAATAATTGAATCAATTCAAAAACAATTCTTGCTTTTTGCGTTGCGTGATTTTAACTGAGATTCAGAATACAATCTGCCCCTTACACTAGTCGTCAAAAGCTCATGATTTTGCCTACACTCGCAAGTCGTAGAGAAATGCTGGGTATAATATTTATCGTAAAATTAATGGCAGGCTTGTTTAATAGCCCGGCCCTTCTGGCTGAGGTAAACTTAAATGATCCCTCTCGGATGTCAAGACACTTTCGACCTCTGTGTTTTAAGCCATGCAAACCTAATTTTGAATTAAACGACTCATTCCGTTGTTTGTGTCAAGATTTTAACTCTCATTCCAGTACGTTTGACATATGGGACTCGAATTTTACTATAACTAAAACTATAATTGCCTCTTTCGATAATTGAAATACTATCTTTAGCATATCCAATCAGCTAATGAATTTGATTCTGTAGCTGAATAGTTTTAGATCTCGACACTTAACAAACTCCTGTTTCCANTTTTTCGCAATTAATATATCAAAGGCAATCACTATCTTGATTTCATGGGAGTCTAACTTTACATACTACTAGTTAATGCGAGACCACACGTTTCCTCTTTACGGGAAGCTTTTCACCATATTTACGTACAAGCTTTCTTTGTGAACCAGTTTGCGCCTTAACAAAGAGCTGATAGGTGATTTATATAGGGCATTTAGTTTGACAAAGATATATGTATTTTTTTTTACTTTAATTTTACATCTACAAAAAAAAAATAGTTTTCGATAGGAAAACTCTGCTTAACTTTTTGGTGGTTTTAAAGAAGTATTGTGCCTACAACGCAAGTGTTTCGATTTCCTTGAATTTAAAGTTTATACTTTCGTAAAACCAGTTTAATGGATTAGCGAATATTAAAAAAAAACAAAAAAAAACAATTGTTTCCCTCATCGGCTTAATCGCACGCAAACCAATTCGCAATATGCATATAAAATTGCTACTAGGTATGTGTGTGTGTGTGTGTGTGTGTGTTTCATATGTAAATGAATATTTTAATTAGACTAAAATTGCATTGCATATTTATGTCTTTTAATCTAAAATTTAATTGGCTATCGAGCGGCGGCAGTACTACTTTGTATCGGATCATTATTCTAACTATTTAACTGGGATGTGATTAATCATTAGTTGTAATGTGTGTTCTTTATTGAACGAGACATAACTGCCAACTTTGTTCGTACTTACTTATTATATAAATGTGTATATGCATATACATATATGTGCGGTTATTAAAATATAATTTGCTTTTCTTATTTG
>NW_016183394.1:0-5577 GCF_001687245.7 Rhagoletis zephyria | reverse complement strand
CGATACAAAGTAACTTTGGTATCGATATTTTTGGACCAAGTACAGAGTACGTATCGAAAAATACTCGTATCGAAACCGGATACCTACCGGCTGTCTTCACATACTTCAAAATCTCGCTTGCGTTCTCCTTTTTTATCTCGCAAGCGGGATAAACCCCCTTATCCCAGAACCCGAATTTTCATAATTCGTAATTCGTAGCTACATTACGAAAAACGAAAAATCGACATGCTGCAACCGTTGCGGAAACCTATGCAGCATTGCCAGCTAGCAGTTGTTTTTCGAAGACAGCTGTATGAAGGAAAACAAAGTGGAAAGTAATTAAAAAAACATTCATCAAGTGCTTATTTATTGTAAAATTGTTTGATTTTATACATTTTGAAAGAAACGATGGATTCTATTGCATTTGCAATTATAGCAGCAAGTAAAAGCCCGTTCGCACCAGGCGATTTTGCGTTCAACTCACACAGGGTTGCACGATAAAAAATTGAATGGCTCTAAATATCAAAATATAAATAAATGGCTGCATTTCTTTATTCATTCTGAACGTTTGGAATAAACTTTTTTGTTTACTTATTCTTTAGAACGTTCCTGATGATATGTTAACGTATATTTCAAAGGCATTCTGTTTATTCCGGCTGTGAAATGGGATTATCCGGAATGTATAAAGAAACGCAGCCAATATAAAATATTCACCATAAATTCCATTGTTTAACTTTGCATTCTACTTTTGATTGAACGACCTTTCAACTAATTGCTTTCAACAAAGTTGGTTGTTGTTGTTGTTGTAGCAGCATACAAGCTCCCCAAAGAGTTTTTGGGGAGTGTTGCTGGAGTGACAGTCCTTGGCCAAATATAAATCTGGGTCGTTCCGGTTACGTAGACCCGACTGTCGTGGGAACGTCAACAACAAAGTTGGTCGCCAGCCATGGTTGAAAGAGATAATTTAATTGATTCATGGTCGCCAGCCAACATTTAAGGCCCGTCCACATAGAACTTTGGCGTTGCATTGGCGTTGGCGTCGCTTTAACAGCTGACTATGAATACACATAGCCAAAATTCGACAACGCTCACGCCAACACAAAGCAAAAAGATGGCCAACTCTCAACTTTTCGCGTGCGTCGCTCGTCAGCTGTTGCAAATAAATAAAATTATGTGAAATATTTTTCCTTTTTAATCAAGTGCGGGCAAGAAATATCGTTTTTAATGCAATTATTGATATGAAATATTAATTTATCTGTCGTTAGTATGTTAATTTAGTGGCCCAAGCATTCGCTGCCAAGCGTTCATTGTAGCAAGCATACTTTTAACGCGCGTTCTGTCAAACCAACGCCTACGCCAAAGCCAACGAGAAAGTTCGATGTGGACCGGCCTTTAGCGTGATTTTCCAGCACGTGAAGAAGGCGGATAAGGCAAATTTTGCTTCGAAATTTTTTCCTACACTGTAAAGCTGCCTTTAAATGAGGCGATTTTTTGACAGGCGATATACGCCTGCAAAAGTTGACTTGCTGACATGAGGCGATTTTCTAGGCGGTTCAACATTGCTCAAAAAAAAATCGCTCGGGTAAATGGTGATTCAAAAATCGCGTGCCTCAAAGTAGCCCCGATCTATCCATGGAGTCGAAGTGGTCGATAATTATGTTTAACCGCAGATTAGTGTTAACCGGACATTGAGTAACCGGCCCTAAATGCTCTAAAATGCCCACAATATGTAGCTGTGGTTGTGGTGTAATATTGCTGATGTAGCTAACGAAATAGTTTGTGGCTGTGGTATTACATTCTGGTTAGCGAGTAAAACACAACTATTTAGGGCCGGTTACTCAATGTCTGGTTAACACTAATCTGCGGTTAAACATCGTTATCGACGTCTTCGACTCAATGCATATAACAGGGAGTCGGTAACGTGGATAACTATGTTTAACCGGAGATAAGTCTTAACCAGACATTGAGTAACCGGGCCTGGGTACAATAAAACTAATCAGCTACGTATAACAATTCATATTACTGTACCGTATGCGTACACATACATATTATTATTATTACGTCCGGAATACTCGAGCTATGACCTTAAAATATCCATTGTGCTAAACGCTAATTGAAATCACTCCACTATTCACTATTCCAGAAGTTACGCTTTTTGGAGGGTGCGATGTTCCAAATTTTGCACGGAGAAGACAGTCATTCCCAATGGTGTATCAGTGTGCTATTTATGATACGTGGGCAGTCATAAACGGCTCGGTACCACGCTAGCGCACTTGGGCTCCACGGTTTGCCAGACATTCTGGCCTCTTGTTGCCTTCAAGCCCTTCATGTGCCGGAACCCACCACAGCGTTACGTTATTGTGGGCTCCCAGGTGGTTTAACCCTGGACGTGCTTCGTTAGTCGATTCGACTTTCAAAAATCGTGTTTCGCTTCGTACCTCTCTCTAAAGTCATTTACCATTTTGTTTATTATATGTAGCAGAGAAAATAATATGTATTTAATATTTTGTTTATGTGTTTGAAAAACTATAAAGAACTAAAATTCATAAAATGTATTTTCGTTTTTAACTCTTTTATGTTTGTTATTTCAAAGAATGTAGATAACAAGAAAGGACAACTCGTTATAATTGTGGCGAAAGTGCGCAACAGGGGCATGCCTTCTCTTCTGCCCTAGTGCGTTTTTTGATTTGATGAAAGGAGAAGACACGCCCCTGTTGCGCACTTTCGCCACAGTTATAACGAGTTGTCCCTTCTTGTTATCTATCTTCTTTGGTTATTTCAATTCAAAGTTGGCGTTAGTCGTTTCGACTAACAAGCCCACAGACAGGGTCAAAAGAGCGAAGCACTTCCAGAGTTAAAAGACTCTTTGAGAATAATTTTGTGTGTCTGTGTGTGAGAGAAATGTCAAAAAGCGAGAAAGAATGCAAAAGGAAGAAGAACTTTTGCAATAGAAACGTAAACAACTTGCAGAAGTGTGACGTCATATAAGATTCTTTCCCGTATCGAACGCGGGATCCCTCAGGATCCCTGAACAGCCCAGAAATCATTCCTGTACTTAAAAAATGGGTAATAAATAAGTATAGAGCGAAATTTGGAACGAATTCCTGTACTTCAAAAATGGGTAATAAATAAGTATAGAGCGAAATTTGGAACGAATTTTATTCTAGGTGTCTTCTTACTGCCCGAAACAGCCCGGACATTTTTCCGGGTAAAAGCGGTTAAAGTGTCGAAGTGCATATCAGCTGTTTTGTGTTTACATGTTGCTTGCATTTTAGTGCTGCAAAACGGAAGACGAGGCCGATTAGGAGGGGTTCAAAGCTAAGGCGCGATATACGGCTGCCGTCAAGATCTGCGACCGACTTAGCGATAGGTCCAACCGGACACAGGAGGAGGAGAAGGAAAAGAGGTTGCTTTGGGCTTGGGCACCGCCGAGGCAGCTTCATAGACTGGTACAAGTGGCAATAGGAAGCAACCGTTTATAGTTGGATCCGGCGTAAATGCCTATCATTCGGTGTGGGCAAGAGCGGACATAAATGAAAGAGGTGAGTCATTTCTTAGCTGGTTAAATCCTCCTAAAACGCTGGAAAAAATTCTTGACACTCACATCAGGGACACTCTGCCGCCAGGCATCTTGGCTAAGGCCGAACATGTGTACAATAAGGGTAAGTTCACGGACACTTCACTACACTCGTTAGTACAACACATCGAGAAAGCTCTAGAATGCAAAGAATATGCTCTAGTGGTATTTCTAGGGGTTTTCAACTGCCGAAATTTTACTTTGCGTTTGGCACAGCAAAACTAAATATATTTGTACACCATAGTAAATTTTTCCACCCAGTCTCACTACGGAGAAAAAATTTAACGATTGGCACATAGTCTTATGCTGCGTTTACATGAGATAATTTGAGATAAGATAATTGAAAATATGTATTAGTTGTCAATTTTTATGTAAAGTAGGCATCCAAACAATTACATATAAAGACAATAAACTTATCAGCAACCGGCGTTAGTGTCGTTTGGCGAGAATATCGTCTCATTTACTAAAATAATCAAACAGAAACCAATTTTTCATAATTCTGCGATTTTTGCGATTATTTATTGCCTATTTTCACCATATTAACCCAGACGTGACCGAATTGTCCAATTTACTGTCCAATTCACTGTCTTCGATACCCAATTGCAATTTGAATTTGTAACTTTTTGCACGAAAGATCTAAATTTAACTACCAATTTTACTCATGTTTGGCTTGCGATTTCGTTTGATCCTCTGCTGTTCTCTAAAATCTGTTCCTTCTTTATTTGTTTAAAGAATTTCTTCTTGATTAAAATCGTTCAAAGTAAGAATATTTTGGATTAATATCTATTAAATACCGTATCGCAATTTCGTATGCGGCTATTACCTATTCTGTGAGCTTTGAGTAGAACTCATTCGTGATTTTATCGCTGATAACAATGAACACTTTCCAAAATGGAAGCGTTGATTTAAGAAACTCATAAGTTCCATTGGCTCCAAATCTGCTGGTTACCTATCGCTACTTGCATTGGTAAAAGTACTAAGGGTATTCACCCCAATTTCGTTAGTTTTAGGAAACCGCTAGTTGATACTCGCTAATTTTATCAACTGCGAACGTTCTTTTCAGCTTACTTTTGATAGTCTGGTAAACTATTTTTATGAACAGCTGATTCGTGGCATTTTGCCCATGAGAAGAAATTCGGAATACCGTAAAAGTGAGAAATCTAAAATAATTAATCATTTAGTTGAAAACGCTGTTGTTATGCCTTTCGACAGCGGGCGGATCTAGAGTTGAATAAATGTCGAACAGCTGATTACAGTTTAGGCCCGTCTGTACTTGGTCCTTCCATTGCGTTCGTAGGGCTCCCACGTTATTTCTAATCTAAAGATATTTTCACCGGAGCGTCGTCATCCATGCGCACAACAGGGCCAAGCCAGCACAATTGCTGTATCTTTATGCGCTTAACCATAGCACAAACAGTTCACCATTTCATTTACTTCGGTACCCATCGTCCACAGGAACAGGGCCATAGACCTTGCTTAGAATAGTTCCCACGTAAGCACCCAAAGCTTTCTAATGTTTGTTCGTTATCGTTCACGTTTCGCCGTCATATACAAGGACTGGTATGATGGGTGATTTGTGGACCGTGATCAGTTGCCTACCGAGTCCAAACGAGCACCTGTTGATAAAAGTTGTTCTTTGCTTATTGATTGTGTTTGTTCGGGATCCTATATAAACAAGTATTTTTAAGTGTTAAGTGTCTTATCCTCGATCACCGCAAGACCAGCCTCTTTGGCTCGTCATGTCGCCTTGTCTAAAACCAAGGTCCAACCAATTGTTTCATGAAGGGCCTGAGTCTTTCACACAGTATCGTCCACCAGACCTTACGGGCACTATTAAGAAGACATGTTCCGCGATAATTGACGCAAACCTCTGTATATTTTTGTTTATGGATTGAATAAAGTAAACAGAGATTGCAACAAGCACTTTGACGCGGGATTTGAGCCTGTATACTGTCGACCTCGGGGGCCTGGTAGGTTTTAGGCCGCCCAATTGCTGTTATCACCTTCTTGGTGGAGTGCAG
>NW_016183393.1:0-5577 GCF_001687245.7 Rhagoletis zephyria | reverse complement strand
GGAGTTTGCTCGCTCGCTCGCTCGAACTCCGAGTTTTTGCCCACCTTGGTTGTCACACAAAGCGGATGGACTACAGTTTTACGCCGACTCCGAACTGCGAATGTATTTTTATGAGAAGCTGCTTTTCATGGCAGAAATATGTACACGCGGAGGTTTGCCATTACCTGCCGAGGGACGATCGTATTAGAAAAAACTTTTTTCTTTTTTTTTGCTGGTGGGTTGAACCGGGCTTGAACCCAGGCCCTGCGCTATGGTAGCGCGCACTGCTAACCACTTCTTTAATAAATACAAAAATACTTGTTATAAAATTAAGAAAAATTTCTGTTCAAAAGCCTTAAAATGAAAAAAGGACATACCTACATATGTACATATTTCTTCAGAAACAAATTATTCCATGAAAAAAACTAAAAAATAACTACATGTTCTTAAAAATATGTTTTTTATTTCAAAAAATGTCAAACTAATCAAATTTTTCAATAAAAAATAAAATTATCTTTTAAGTTTTTTATGTTAAATTTTTTAGATTTAAAAATAAAATTGTTTTATTTTAAAATTGAACGTCTCCAAATTACAACTACAACAAGTTTTTAAGATAATTTTTATTTTAAAATTTAAAGTTCCAATAAACCTTTTTAAATGGGATATATTTTTTGTCATTTCAATGCTTGGTGGAAATTGAGCATAAGAAGTCAAACAAATTTTTTCTTTTAAGGAAAAAGTGTGGGATTATTAAAAAAATAAGATTTACATGTGTATGTGCTAATTTTTCAAAAATATTTCTTTTTCTACTAGCAAAAAGAACCCTTAAATATTCCTTTCGTTATCTTAACTTACAAAAGTAAATTGATTAGCATTCATCAAAGCACCAATTACTATGCGCATAAATACATACAAATCTATGTAAGTTACTTAAAGAAAGTAATGCACGTGAATTATGGTTGAGATATACATATAAGAACAGTCAAATGTATGTACGGATGTACATTAGGGTGGTCCAATAAATCACCACTAGGATTGTTCTATACCGAAAAAATATACTCGTGTTTTTTTTTTTAATCAATAATATTTAGAGGTTACTCAAAGCGCTATAAAGTTTTTCATGGTATAGAATTATTGAAAATCACTCTGCTTCTCGTCAGGAGACTTCCAGTAATAATAACCAATTGTTTATTTAACCATTTCTTAATACTAGCGATTTTGTATGACCTATAAAATATAGTTACTAAAGAAAAAGAGTCTCCGATCGAAAAATATTGATTTTCAAGAATTCTATACCATTTCTACGAAAAGTTTTTTTTTCATACCAAATCCATGGAAAACTTCGAGCGCTTTGAGCGATCTCTAAATATTTTTTGATTTTAAAATAACAATAACGATATAGAACAATCCTAGGGGGTGAGAGCATTAAAATAGCTACGTACTTTACTTTTTCACATGCATTTTTGGGCCACCCTAATGTGCATACATATGTACACCAACAAGTTACAGGAAGTGGTAAGCGTTTTTGTTAACCTTCAACATACATATATGCAGCTTCCCATCTCACTTTTATTGACTTCTTACGCCAGGGTTGCCACTGGTAAAAAAGAAAAATTTTTCAATTTCTAATACATTTTTGTTAGCTTAATATTTTACGTATTTAAGCTAGTCAATAAATCGCTTGCCATGTTTAGGCTACTCGTCAGCCGACTTTTGGAAAATGTGTTATTCTATTATTTCGTAAATGACCAACTCTGTTTTAAACACAAATCAAAGCGGCGACAGAATGCAGAGAGCATACACACACAGTGTGAGCTGACCTAAGAAGTGCGCAAACTCCAATTTTTTAACTTTTTAGCAGTGGCTGCTGATTTCTGATTTTGTTTGTTTGTTTTTGTTTTAGCGCAAAAATGTGAGTGGGAGTTGAGTGTGTGTGTATTGTATTTACATATGTACGTACTATGTATATTTTTTCCCTTCAACAACTTGTTGGTTATTCTTCCTTAAGGAATGAATAAATCAGAATTAGTGAATGCAATCACGTAGGCACTTTCTTAGATTTTAAATGTTGATACATACATGCATACTTATTTATACGCCTCTAAGCAACGGAAGGTTGAGACCTTACAATTTTCTTTTTCGCGTAAACAAGGCTAGGGTTGTTACCTCATAAAGTGTAACATTCGCGAAACTTACAGGGTTGCCAGGTGTACGGTTTTTGACCTGGGTGACAATACATAAAAACAAAAAACGGACTGTGAAGTATGCGATCTGTTTAAACACACGCAGCCCTCCATGCCCTCTTCCGCTACCCCGATTCATCCAACCGCCAAACGAAAAGGGTGTCCTAGACCACTCGTCCACCCCATCTAAAATGGTAGGCAACACTTTTTATTGAAAACACACAAAAGTATGACCTACCAAATCGGGGATCTCTATATTTTGGTGGTATAACCGACATCCGGAAACTGACCGGAATTTAATTTTTTTTAATAAGACATACATATTTTTACTGCAGATTCAGATTCTGAGGATAAAAATACGTCACTTTTATTTGAAACTTTTTTCTATGAAGTGCCTTTTTCAATCTATAAATGACCTTCGACCTTCAACTCGTCTTGGATTTCTTAAATCAGTGAAAATGTTTGAAAATTATAAAATTTTGCTGCAAATTTTACGATATTTTTTTAGTATTTTTATTAATAATTAGATAAAAAAAAAATGAAAAATATCTTCAAATTATGGACAAAAATTTACTGTACGATTTTGACTGACACTCACTGTAAATGTTTTCAACTCTGAAATTACTAGAAAAAAATGATGAAACCCCGGTATGTGGCAACTCCTGTGTCCTATTAAACTTGGCAGTAAATATTAAAATAAATCCAAAAAAAATCGATCATTAATTGAATGCCCGTTCGAATGTTTACGGTAATATACGATTCAAACTCCGACCTCCAGACTCTTACGCTTTTTAATAGGCATTGCCCAGAATCTAACCCACCATTAGTTGGCTATTTTGAGATATTTCGAAACTTGGACTTTGTGTCACTCTCAGACAGAGCCCCATCCTTTCGCCGCAAAACGAATTTGGGGCTTACCAACATATTTTAACACGGCAGAGAAGGCAAGTATATTTGAATTAAAGAGTGTAGTGAAAATGATATGAAGGACTACATACATACGTTACTCCTTGATTTGGAACATTCATATTTTTATTTCAAACACTATTTTTGTTTGTTTGTTGCTTGTGTGCTTTATTTTATTAGATAACACTTCTGCTTGATATGTACATATGTATTTATGTAAATGCCTACCACAATGCTTTTACTTTCATTCCTTCTTCAACTTTTCTCTTGTACAGATTTGAATGTACATATGTGTGTTTGTGTGTGCTTTGAGCCACTTACGCCTACTCAAGTCGCCATTCAAAGTTAATGCAGCATAGAGTAGTTAATTGTGTGGCTATCTTGTGTATGTCAAGCTGTCAATGCCAACTTGCGTAAAAGAAGGATTTTAGGGCAGGAATGTTAAATTTCAACAAAGGTTTGTTAAATCAATATAAGAATGCTGGAATTTTTGTGGATTTACAATTTGTATTTCTGTATCAAGTATGTAGTTTCTATAGAAACATGTATGCCACTACTAAATTATAACAAAAAATATTCCNGTTAAAAATTTTGTATTTCTTTATCAAGTGTGTATGTATGTATGTATGTATGTATGTAGATTGATTTTCTATAGAAACATGTATGCCACTACTAAATTATAACAAAAAATATTCCACTAAAACATCATTAACTAGTCAAAAATGCTGACTCATGTCGTTTCCCACTACCAAATCACTTCTACTTGTTCGGCTTTCGCATCTTTTTTTCCCCAGAATTGTAAGAAGCTAAGCAAGCAAGTTACTATACTGACTGCTCTCTTTACGCAATTTCCTGCACTTTTGGTATTTCCCTGGCAGCTAAACTTTCCAGGTTAATTGACACATCGTCATGAAACTGGTTGAGCGGTCAACTTAGAAATCCCCGCTTATTGGATAAAATTTCTTAATTGCATTTGAAATGTCACTCATTTATACATAACTGCAAGTATGTATGTATGTATGTATGTAATTACATTCGTGTAAATGCAAGATTTCGCAAACCAAATGACGTCTGTGACTTACCAAAACAAAGTGAGACATTAGTGTAAAAAAGAACAGCCTAAAGTTGGCTAAGTAAAAAAAAGAAGTTCGTTTCACACATCTCGATGATGTCGAGTTCGCTGACCGTTTATGAATGTCAGGCCACTGTTTCTCGCGCAAATCTCATGTGAAATTAAGATGCTCTTTTTGCAGTCTATCACTTGCAAAATTTAAGTAATTTTCATAAATTTATAAGTGACAGTAACTCAAGAATAACTGATTTAACTACAATATTAGGAAGGGACACAATATTATATTTTCATACCATAATTAATTAACACAGTTGAGTGACACTTTTGACTGACACACTCTACTGTCTGTCTAATGTAAATTTTCGTGGATTTCTTTATTTTGTACCACTGTGGCCACTGTAGTATTTACTGTACGTATACTTTTTGAATGTTATACAATTGCTATGACTTAAAAATGAAATCATCGAGTCTTTTAATCAAACTTAGGTAATTTTCCGTAAGTAACACAATCAATTAAGGAACTTGTATCTGCAAAACCATTAATAATATGAATATATATCGTCGTTTAAAGTGCAAAACCGCGTATCAACAAAATGCAAAACCGCGTATTAGCAAAATGCCAAACCGCGTATGTGAAGTTGTAGAAATTATTTTCTAGAGCGAAAAAACACTCATATTTCAAAATGGATCTCTGTTTTATAAATCCAAATTTTGGCAGCCAATGTCAGTTAGGCGGTTTTGCAGAATTACGATACGCGGTTTTGTACTTTAAACGACGATATACATATATGTATGTACATTAGAGTGGTACAACTTTTGTATTTACTTTTTTGTTATTACTTTCGATATCTGTAATATCTATGCCCACTTTCAATTTTCTACTGTAACCAATACAGGGTGCTCCTCAATGACCTTGGAATGCGCTACTGGATCACTGTGAAACTAGCAAATATATTGGTGATTTTTATAAAAAGCTACTGTTGCCATGACAANTATATGTATGTACATTAGAGTGGTACAACTTTTGTATTTACTTTTTTGTTATTACTTTCGATATGTGTAATATCTATGCCCACTTTCAATTTTCTACTGTAACCAATACAGGGTGCTCCTCAATGACCTTGGAATGCGCTACTGGATCACTGTGAATCTAGCAAATATATTGGTGATTTTTATAAAAAGCTACTGTTGCCATGACAACTGAAGCTTGTGATATTTTTTTAGATAATTTAAATTTTAAATGTTAGGTGCAATCCCGTATTCCTCGGACTCGGACTAGTAAAACTGTCAAAAAATAAAAATTCGATCAGAGCGAGAGAGTAACATTGAAAAGTACGGGATCGCTTTCTAGTAAAAAATGGTAACTTCTGTCAACTTGTAAACACACTCATCTAACACATGTAAATAACCAAAAATACTTTCAAATTCATTAGAATC
>NW_016183392.1:0-5578 GCF_001687245.7 Rhagoletis zephyria | reverse complement strand
TTTTAAAAAAAAAAGTTATCAAGCTCTTAAAAAATCACCCGTTACATGTAGATATACATAAGTTATATCAGTGGTAATATCTGTGTGGGTTTTTTATCTTTTGATATAAGCATTTGTAAGATGGCTTTTAAAACATATTTTTGTCGGAATTAATAGCTTAAAAAAATTAGAAAATAAACTATTTTACATCCAAGTATATATTAACAAATATTTAAAGTTTTTTTTTGGGATTTTGCTATGACCAGGGATCGAACCTTGGTGCTATGGAATGTTAGTACGCATCTCTAACCACTCGGCTATAGTGTTCGCCTCGTCAGAATTCGTGGCTGTATTTTTTTTTAATAAAACAGTCAAAGGATATGCATTGAATCTGAGTTATTTTGTGTTTCAATACACATGTATGTATGTATGTATGTATTTATATATAAATTCAAAGAATAATTAAACAGTTTACTTAGATTAAAAATGGATGTAAAACGAGTTATGCTAAATAAAGTATAACAAAATATTCATTCATTGTTTTTTTTTTCAAAAATTTTGGTACAATATTTTTAAAGCTGTTGTATAAAAATCCGCAACTTTGTGGTATTTAATAGCTGGTTTTTTAATTAGCAAGATACAAAACAAAAAAATATTACAAATTTTCTACCTCCTGAATTTTCAAATAGCCAGCAGAAATATAAAATTAAATATGCATTTCTAAATTTTTTTATCATACATTGTTTATAAGTATTTTAAGCATGTACCGTAAACCTTAATTATAGACAGATTTTTTCATTGGGTAAAAACATTTATTAAAAGTTAAGCTCAAATATTTATATATTTTTTATTTAAAACGAAGTCAACTCAAATTAAAATCGAGTCATTGTTTGTGCAAATGAATGGTAAAAATAAATAAAAGTTTAGTAAAAACAATAAACACTCATACATTTCTCTGAGTTATTTGTTGATCACGGCTCAAGTACACTAGCCTTAAGTATACTTAAAAAGCACTCGACTCAAAGTATTTGCTTTACACACACTTCGCTTCGAAAAAATGGAAATATGAAACAATCAAGTCAATGGGATTGAGTAATCAATCACTCAGACTCTCCGGTAGCCAACTGCATAATTCATTGCGTTTTTTCGTTCTGCCAACTACATAAAGGTGAACGACCTTAACCCATTTTATCCCAGAGGCAAACAATTCTGGAATTTTTTTAATAAAACGTAGTATTTACATGAGCTATTTTAGGCCTAAAAACGATGGACGACGCATTGGGCTTCCTAGGGTGAACCGTTGCGAAAACGCAATGGTGGGAGAACCGACTAACTACAATTAAAAAATTTATATTTTTATTTTATAAATGACAGGTATGCTGGCCGACAGGAAAAACTCACGCAAATTTTACCAGAAAGTTAAGCCACGTAGGGAAGATTTCAAAACCAGGCCGTACTCCTGTCAGAACAACCATGGGGAGCTAGTGACCGATGTCAGGAACGTACATAAATAAATTAATAAAAATAAATAAATATATTGGAGCGAACACTTTTCCACCCAACTGAATGGTAGCATCACTGAAAGTTGTAGAAAAGAAGGACCCAAGCCCCCAGTCGATGATGACGGAGTGGATGCTCCACGGCTTACTACGACGAGGTACGAATAGTAATTACAAGTCTTAAAAACAACAAAGCTGCTGGACCTGATGATCTGCCAGCTGAGCTATTCAAGTACGGCGGCGAGGGGCCGATCCGCCCAATCCATAAGAACGGCGACCCGCCGTATGCGCCAACTACCGCTAAGCCTTATAAGCATAGGTTGCAAGGTCTTATCGAGCATATGGTGTGAAAAACTGAAGCCCGCCTATCAGTGTGACTTTAGACCTGGCAAATTCACAATCCTTGCCCAAATCTTGGAAAAGCCCCTCGAGAAAATGGTCGACACTCACCATCTATTTGTGGACTTCAAAGCCGCTTTCGACATCAATAAAAAAGAGTTGCTCATACGCCACGATGTCTGCATTTGTTACCGATAATAATGTCAGCATCGAAATTAAACGCAGAATCACTCTTGCCAACAAGTGCTACTTTGGACTGAGTAGGCAGTTCAGGAGTAAAATCCTCTCTCGACGTACGAAAACCACGCTCTATAAGTCACTCATCATGCCCGTGCTAGTATATGGCGCTGAAGTATGGACAATGACAACATCCAATGAAGCGGCTCTTGGGAGTATTCGAGAGAAAGATTTTGCGGAAGATTTACGGTCCTTAGCGCGTTGGCTACGGCTAGTACCACAGACGATGAAACGATGAGCTGTATGAGCTTTACAACGAAATGGACATAGTGCAGCGAATTAGAATACAAATTTTACCAAATTTGGCCCTATTTTTTACATAAAGGCCAAGCTATCAATTGGCATAATCTATTGTAGACACTTCTGCGGCTTATCTGTTTTTAAAAAATGTGTAGTTCTGCTGTTGCGAAAACGCAATGGTGGTACGAAATGGGTTAAGGCATAAATTTTACAGCCTTTCTTTTAACTTTTTATTTTCCAAAGTACAATATTTATTGGTACCTTAAAGGGTGGAGTTTCTTAACAATATGGTAAGAGGAATTTCATTAATTTTTCTTTCCTTAAAATAAAAGTTACAAGGAGCTTGCAATACTAGAATACTAAAGCCTTGTTTACACGAAATCGCAATAAATGACATCCGCCAATACGACACCAAAAAAACTGTATGTCAATAAACTTACGCCAAAATTGGTAGTCAATCGCTGATGTGCGAATTTATGGTTCATATTTTAAAAGTTCTCAGTGCAAAAATAATGGCATTAAGTGGCATGCTAGCTACGATTGCCGGTCTAAAAGGCCTTAGTAATGGAAATCAAATATAAAATTTTGATTTTTGAAAGCAACTTAGTCATCCGGCTAGTTTTAACTGAATTGTAAGTATAGTGTATGTAACCAGTCGCATTTTTTCTTTTTACTAACTTCATGTATTTACCTTTTTGTGTTTTTTTCTTTTCTATTGTTTTGATTTCGTGCAGTTTTACTTTAGCTATTGTTAACCACAAAGCCATTGAGACGTCACCTCGAACTGCGGCGCGTCAAACAGGTATACTTGGCCACTTGACCGATATTTACTACTTTTTGATTTGTCTTGTATGTATATACTTTGGCAGGGGGTTCAAAGTAAGTATGTACATATAAATGTATATGTATAAGTACATTTGTATGTTTGTTAGTAAGATATACATAGTGCTTGACATAACTCAATAGGTTGTCAATCCTAAAGACTATAAATTCGTGTCACTTTCAACATTATTTTTAAAAAGAGTGAATGTGAAAGTCAAGCCGCAATCAGGGCGTTGGGAATACCAACCCTTTATTCCGATAAAATTGGGATATTTCCTATTTAGACTTTCTTGTGTATGAGTGCCAAGTCACAGAGATATTTCCGTGCGGAGGAAATCTACATTTTTACTCCAGAAACTTTTTCATGGCAGAAATACACTCGGCGTGTGCCATTGCCAGCGGAGGGGCAACCGCTGTTAGAAAAAACCCTTTTTTTTAATTTTGTTCGGACAAAAAATCGAGTTTTGGTCCCGCTGGTTGATAGTACGCCCTCTAACCACTCGACCACCGCGAGCCATTAAGTGTGTGAATGCCGCTAGTAAGAAGATCTCAATGGTGTTGAACGCCTGGAATAGCAACTGTCTCCACTACTGGGGAAATGCGAGATATCGCACGATATGCATTCACTAGGTTGGTAGGTTTCCCGGTTTTCAGTATCACCCTACCTACTTTCCACTTTACAGTTATTACTAGTGTGATATTTCCAACAGTATGCTTACATCGTCTGAGCTAATGACTTTGGGAGCTTGAACCTTCCGGACGACCACCCGAAGTCCATCGCCGGTAAAAGCAATTGACGCGCTGATTTTTTGACAGTTCTTGGGGTCCGTCGAAGTACAGTAACCGAATGCGATGGACACCTGAACGTCGTCGAGGGGAGTAAGGACCTGACGGCAGACCGACCAAAGCATCAATGGCGGAGGTCACTAGTTGTTCTTGCCATTCCGTCTGCTTAGGTTGTTTTATTAGTTGCCAGCCCCCCAAGTTAAGATTCCTTATGCGCGAATGCCCGGAATCAGCCTGTCGTAGGTGGTCGCGTTCATTTTCCTAAGGCTGCTGCCTCGGTCAGAAAGTTGTGATGCTCATTCGCATGCAGCCGACAATGCCTATCTTGCGGAAAGCATATTCGCCACCTCGGACATCCGCAGGGACGCAACGGGCGAAAAACGCGTTCTCGGTACATTACACGAAGGCTACCCAATCGACTTTGTTAAAGCTGCGGAGCTGGTGTGATACTATCTAGGCTTTTCAGGCCATGGCCAGCATTGTGGGCTCTAGAGGGTTGCTACACTTGCCCATTTTTCTTGGGAGGGATGTATCCGTCGTATCCGTCGGTACTGTATGGATTTTTTATGATGAATGGCAACGCAATTTTTAACCAACTCCTTAGCAGTTACTGTTTATAAGTGATATGCTTCCGTTTGGGGCAAGCATCTGAACCTAACCCACCATGGATTGCTAGACTTTACCTACTGGCAATATTAGTTTAACTATTGACACCAATGCCCGCAGCACTTTTCGGTTTATTTTTGGCTTACTCTAAAAGCGTATCATTCAATTCGGTATTCCATTTTATCTCACGCAAACTTTCAAATATTTAAATTTTCATACAAAGACAATAAAAATTCACCCCAGATAGCACCCAAAAAATTTCGAACATTGAATTTTTATAAAGCTGTTAATATGCTGGTAGCTAGTTAATATGCAAAATCGTATCAATAAATCGCCAATGAAAGCAGTAAAGCAAGAAAAAAAACGCACAAAATTAAACAAATTTCACCTATTCATTAACAACATTCGAGTCGCGCATACCGGTTGTACTGCAATCGCGCCACGGGATGACAAACGGAGTGACAACAAGCGAGCAGCGTCATTCCATTAGCACCCGAGCAACGTTGCATTGACGCATTTTTATGGAAGGTTTAGGTGAAAAGGAGTATTGAAAACAAAACAAAAAAAATACTTATCGAAAAATAGCGAAGAAGAAAAAAGTTTGTTCATACATACGTATGTACGTATGTATTTAGTTATGCACATAAAAGTGGTGAAAGACGTGTGAATATCAAGTATTGCAGTGCTGCTACCAAAAATGTATGCAGTGATTGTCAATGATTGTCAGCAACATGTTAGAAAGTAGTTTAGGTGAGAGCGAGAAAAAGCGTCCGTCTAAGGCAGTGGCAGTAGGAAATGAATAAATTAAACATTTTTTTTAATAATTAAAAAAAAAACAGAAATATTTAAATCGTGCCGAAAAAAATTTTAACTCAAAAACGCTGGAGGTCGATAGCGAAAAATAAAATTTGAGTAACCAACAGCCGACAGGACGGGGGCAATGTTCAGCTCACTTTCTCATCGTTCGTTAAGTTCCGAAAGTCAAAAATGCTGTTTCACGCCGTACATAGTCAAAAAGTATGTTCCTTTAGCATTGCATACGAATCGGAGTTCTTATTTTTTTTTTTTTT
>NW_016183391.1:0-5578 GCF_001687245.7 Rhagoletis zephyria | reverse complement strand
TAAACATGGATATTTTAATTTATGTAGGTTCTAAACAGAGCTAAGGCAAATATACATACCCATACTTAAATGTGTAAGCAATTAAAAAACAATATAGGAAAGTTCCAGAGTATGGGTGGATGGTGCGCGGTGAAGGTGGGCAACTCAACATTTTCTTATAATTTGTTTTACATGGTTATTCTTGGTTTTATTGTGATTAAATCAATAGGGAGAAATTAAATGTAATATGCACCCAAAAGTAGATTTTCAATTCTAATTTACTAATAGAAATACCGAAGTAATGTCATGCTCACTGTAATAAATTGTGAAGGCATTTGAAATTCGATAGGAATTTAATGGCGCAAAATGCTCAGGTAATAATTAATTATTATTTATGTTAAGTAAATACATACATAAATATGCATAGAGACGTTCATAAATAAAGTCTGTACTGCTAGCATAAAAAATTGGAATCGAAATATATTATTGATGGTTTTTACTACTACTTACTACATCTGAACTTATATATTAGTACTTTTATTTGCAACTTGCATCATTATGTCACTTAACTTCTGCATTATGCATTGATTGTCTTATATATGATTAGGACTCAATTACACTTTCAGCATGTTTTGTAAACATTGGTATGTATCTGGATGAAAAATGAAATGCAACATTACTGAACTAATAGGAAAGGAACAGGTAAGTCCTTCATTCCAGATATATTAACATGGAGAATCAAAGCACTCCTTCTCCTTAATATGTAAGGAGTAAGAATTGTTACAGGCTTTCTTAAGGGCCGTTTACATACGACTTTCCACGCTTTGCTTGACAGTTGGAACTTTAATAACAAAGCGTGAAGCGTAGAAGCCATGAACCAATTAGCACAGGTCTGACCGGTTGAGAAGCAGCCATTTGTAATAGCAATTGATAAAAAAGTGTGCGATGTTCGTAATTTTGAAGTTTGCTATTTCTGTTTTGTTTCTTTCTTTATGTGTATTTTTTCGGTGGTTTACGGACATTAAAACTACACAATGAACGGCATATAGTGGGATTGTTGTCCTCTGCACGCGTTGTTTTGTCCCTGGTTCCGACAAAAAAAAAACGCTCGGAGATTTGCCATTGTCTGCCGAGGGGCGACTGCTATTAGAATTTTCTTTTAATGTTGCTGGGACCAGAAATGAAACCATGGACCTACCGAGTAGTACGCACATCTAAGCAGTCGGAAAAAATGAAATAATGTATTTAAAAAAGTTTAAATAAGACCAAAAGTGAATTTTTCACTGATTTTTATTTGTTTTTTTTTTATTAAACATTTTAATTGAGCTTGTTTTACTTTTATTGTAATTTTCGGTTTTGACTTCATGCCAACATGAGCATTTTCACGGCCTAAAAACTATGTTGTTTTCATAGTTTCAAAATCTTGAACCAAAGAACTCGAAAACCGGTTTTGGTAAACATGCGAATAATCGAATACCCTACTAAGTACATGGTATGTATTGCACTACTCATAAAATATTTTCATTTAAATAAAAATCTGGTGTTCTTGCTATTCGTATATAGATTCATCTTCACTAAGTGATATGCCGTTTGATACAGTTATATAAATTTAGAGATTTTTAAATTCGCACCACTCGGAACTGTAAATATTTCATGACGATCTGCTTTTGTGAAGTGGAATATTCTATGGAATATAATATGATGTTTAATACTAATAAACCAAGTAGTTACATAGTTCCTACTTCGAGACAGATCTATATAATCCCGAAAAAGCTTACATATGTACATATGCGTCTCCGCCCGAGTGCTCTTAACTATTACACGAATGCCATTCCTTAAAAAGGAAAATGGCTGTTTTAAGAAATTACGAACACGAAAACCCAGAACAATACCAATGGCAAATTGATCGTATTGCATGATACCCCATGCTTAGATATGAATATGTATCTACACATGTACTTATGGTATCAAAACATTTGTATGATAGCAATTGCATTTCCCTTTACATGGCATATTAATAATAAAAAGATACAGTAACAGGCATAGCAATTTGCGTTGAGTACCCAATTGCGTATTGTAAGCGATTTTCTATTAAATATTCCACGAATGACAACTAAGAGCTTGTTTGCAAGGAAAGACTCGCACAAATCGTAGAAATAGACAATAGAATTTGTTGGTAAACTCTAAACGCTAAATGCTATTTTGCATACAAACCGCAATGGCAAATGTTTATTGTCAACTTTAGTGGTCAACTAAACGCCGGCAAATTCAATACAATTGAAGCTACGAGTAGTAAGTGAGTGCAAGGCATTTCTATCTAAAGAGCTTGGCGGGTAGCAAGGAGTTCCAAAGAAGCACTACTACTTATTGCAGCAAAAAGCAAAAATTGAAATGCGTTTGCGAATCAAAGAACTGACCAAGTCATGGAGCTTGGACAGGCTTACGTACATACATATATATGCTTGTACATACATATATGTTGCATTTTATTAAAACAATTTAAGTGATTGTACAAAGTTTGACTTTGAATTAAAAAATTATAAGTTTCCCTTGAAAAGTTTTATAATTTTATTAAGCTTTTGTTAAAAAGGCATCTTAAACTACACGTGTGGCTAGTTAATCGTTACAATATGGTTTGTGAACACAATGAAATATTGCTTTAAATGGAAAATGTTCTTTCTCGAGATAATTTGTTTTAATGCAATGCCTCAGATATGTACATATATGCGTGTACATAGAAGTGTACGCATTTCTTACCTTCTTCACCATACTCGAGCGGTTTTCGACTTTACTGACAGCTATTGCACATTCTCATACCACTCTTTTTACGGTATCGAATTTACTTCCATTCGCAGTTTTGTGTGGTTTGCGGTGAAACTGCGTGGTGCTGCGTACAGTAACTAAGTAAATGCTGTCAATTTACTGCATTTGAAAATTTCGAACAGAAATCGTAGTTAAATTGCCATAAATGCGAAGCAATTGAGATCAAATGACTGCATGGGCGCAACAAAGCTTGTGACATACCAAATACAGTGACACTTGCGCATGTGCGTTATTTCTACACGTTTTTTTCTGGTGTATACTTCTTGCATACATACATATGTATGTACATACCCACACAATCTGATTTGGCTGGATTAGCGCTGTAACCGCATATTATAAACTCCTCCAGCAAAGGCTTGTGCGTTGGATTTGGCACCCGCCACGTTAAACTCCCTTCCAGTGAAGAAAGGAATAAGGCCTCCTATGAGACCCCCTCTTTTGATGACGACCATGGCAAACATTTGAAGGACTACAATTTATGGGCATGCACTTGGAATGTTCAGAGCCTTAATGGGAATTCGGTGTTTGATTTGCGGTGGGAGAGAGACTGCGCTTCCGAGTACTGTAGTTGAACCCGGTGGACGAGCGTCTAGCCACAGTCCGCATCAAAGCGAGGTTCTTCAACATCTCGCTCATTTGCGGCCACGCACGATGGAAGAGAAGGACGAGGCTTCCGAGGATCTCTGCCCCGTCACGATATCAAAATCATGCTTGGCAAGGAAACTATATTTGGCGCCACCGCTAGAAAATTCAGCCTCCACGACGAAACGTCCAATAACCGACTGAGCCTGATCGACTTCGAAGGTGCCCGCACTTTGGTAGTATATGGTACTAGTTTCATGCATAAAAAGATCCATCAAGCTACCTGGCTGTCTCCAGATCGAAATACGACCATATCGATCTAGTTGTGATAGACGGAAGGCACACTTCCAGTGTTTTGGACGTCCGTACACTCCGCGGGTCAAACATCAACTCGAACCAACATATTCGCCTCTGTGCAGCAAAGAACGTGCATCCAAAAATGCAAAGAAAGCTCAGGATCACGTTGCAGTCGAGTGCAACGCGAGCTATGTGGGACCGTAACAGTGAACTAAAGAGGGAATCGAGACATATTTTACGCAATAAAAATAGAGAGGCCGAAATACGTAAGTGTGAAGAGCTTGAAATGCTGGCGACAGGAAAAACGCCTAAAATTTTACCATAGGGTTAGGCTTAGGTGGAAGATTTCAACACCAGGCCGAACTTCGCCTGTAAGAACAACCATAGCGACCTATTGATCGATGTCCACAATGTACTGAGCTACTCAAGTACGGCGACGAGGTGCATGCATAAACTCTTACGCAGAATATGGTCAAATAACCGAATGCCCGACGGCCGGGCTTTAAGTGTGCTCTGCGCAATCTGCAAGAAAGGCGACCCCGCCATACGCGCCAACTACCGCAGGATCTGCCTTCTAAGCATTGTGTGAAATACTGAAGCCCACCGTCAACGACCTCATTGAGCCTTATCAGTGTGGCTTTAGACCTGGAAAATTCACCTTTGTCTAAGTATTCACAAAACGCCAAATCTTGTAAAGGGCACACAAGAAAAGGATCGACACTCACCATCTATTTGTCGACTTTAAAGTCGGCACTAAAAGGAGTTGCCTGATACGGCTGTGTAAAATGACGTTGAGCAAACCCACCAGCTCCATCAGAATTGGGAAAGACCTTCCCGAGCCGCTTAATACCAAATGCGGTTTCAGACAAGGCGACTCCCTTTCGTGTAATTCCTTGAATCTGATGTTGAAGAAGATAATAAGAGCTGCAGAACTGAAACGCTCAGGAACAATTTTTTACAAGATCGTTCAGCTGCTAGCGTATGCCGATGACGACGACATTATCGGGAACAAATACCATGAAGCTTGTTCTGCCTTTTCCCAGTTGGATAAGGAAGCCAAGTGAATGGGTCTTGTGGTAAACGAGGAAAAAGCGAAGTATCTAATGTTATCACACAAACAGTCAGCGCACTCGCGCTTTGGCACCCACGTCAGTGTTGACAGTCATAATTACAAGAAAGTGGAGAATTTCGTTTTGTCGGGAACCAGCATTAACACCAATTACAATGTCAGCATCGGAATCCATCGCGGAATCACTCTTGCCAACAAGTGCTACTTTGGACTAAGTAGGCAATTCGGAAGTAAAGTCCTCTCTCGACTACAGTTTATAAGTCACTCATCATGCCCGATACATGGCGCACAATCATGGACTATGACAACATGCGATGAGGCGGCTCTTGGGGTATTCGAGAGAAAAATTTTGCAGAATACTTACGGGCCATTACGCATTGGCGATGGCGAGTACCGCAGACGATGAACGATGAGCTGTATGAGCTTTACAAGCCTTATGAGTTTCGAAAGTACTCTACTTGGAACCCGCTGGTGCTAGCAAAGAAAGAAGGGGGTCCCACTGCGATGAATAGACCAAGTGGAGGAGAACTTTGCGTCACTTGGCATTTCCAATTGGCGTCAGTTGGCATAGAAGAGAAACGACTGGTGTGCTTTGTTGAACTCGGACAAAATCGCATAGGAGGTTACAGCGCCAAATAAGAAGAAGAAGATGGTGGCGCAGGAGCTTAGATATTTGAATTCCGATTTAGTTTATATTTAAAATGTATATTACTTAAATAGAAAGAAATAACTCCATAAAAAATTTAGCCATTAAATGGAGCGGCTGTTTTTTATTAAACACTTTTATAAAAGCTTGTTTTTTTTTTTTTTTTTTTTTTTTTTTTTTTT
>NW_016183389.1:3551-5580 GCF_001687245.7 Rhagoletis zephyria | reverse complement strand
ACAATGGTTTCAACCGAGAGCAGCTGATGGACATTCTATCAAAACAAATAAAAAAATTTGTACAGGCACCTGAAGAAGGCAATACGTTCGAAACTTGGTATACAAGGTATCAAGACATATTCGAAGAAGATGCTAAACAACTCAGTGATGCAGATAAAAATAGGCTTTTGCTACGTAAGCTCAATTCCGCAGTTTACCAGCAGTATGCACATATAATATTGCCGGCCAAACCAAACGAAATTGATTTTAACGCCACAGTAAGTAAGCTAACATCCAAGTTTGGAGAAAAACAATCGCTCTTCAGCACTCGTTATAAATGCTTTCAAACAGTAAAAAATGGTTTGGAAGACTACACATTCTACATAGCAAGAGTTAATCGACAGTGTGAAAAATTTCTGCTAGATAAATGCAGCAGTGATAACCTGAAATGCTTAATATTTGTAAGCGGCCTACAATCTAAAAAGATGCAGTTTTTCGTAATTAAATTCTTAAAATGCTGGATGAAAAAACCCCAGTAAACCAGTTTCTTAAGATTTGATTAATGCGGAAATTCAACGAAGACTTCTACGACATTAAAATGATTGGAAATACTTCATCGATTACGCATGCAGTTCGTACGCAGGCAAACCAGAGCCAAAAACTGCATACTCAAGAAAATCCGAATAAAAAATTAAAAAAAATTTGTTGAAAATCTTTTGACCTTTTGTGTACTTAATATAAAGTGTGAAACTTTGATTTATATGGTTTGTATTATGGAATGAACTATATTTTCATAAATAATTAATGCAAGAAATTCTTCACCAAAACAGTTGTGAATATTATATTAGAACAACGTGTACACTTTCATGTGTCGCCTAGTGTAAGTATCGAGAAGAAAGCAGAGCACAAACTCGTAGAAATTTTGTCGAAACAATACTCAAGTCAAGCATAGCAGAAGCTTGTACATGCAGTATTGGCCAATACGGTATTACCAAGGTGTATTTGTGGAGCAACGTTGGAATTAATCTGGAGTTGCAATCGCCTTACTTTGAATACAACATATCTGGAGAAGCAACTTGACTTTTAGAGAATATTCGGTCTCCTGTCATTTCTTCACAGTTAAAAAAAAAATCGATTACTAACTGGTCATACTTATGACAAAAGGCAGCTCTTTAAAATCTAAGCGTACCGGTCTAATCGATTTTGGATAATTGTGATTCTTACTTATGCCGAATTACCACTAGGCATTAAATGACAAAATTTCTAATTACAGTGTTGAGCATTAAAAATTCAATTCTGGTCATTACGTTCATATAAATAGTCATTATGTCTGTTTCCACATAGCATATTTTAATTGGCATACATTTTGTGCAATTTCAATGCCTGGTGGAAACTCGACATTAGTCTATAACTACGGGTCATTAAATTTTTGTATCATAGACTCGGTTTAAATAGAACATATTTATATTGCACTTATGCATGCATATCAAGTGCCACTGTTATTGGTTTTAAAATATGTATATTATAAATTTGTATATGTTTAATAATTTGTATGTATATGTAAATGTATGTTTCAAATGTGATTTAAATATTTCCCTGCTGTCTAAATTTTGCGAGTTGCACTCTTAGGTCAGGCTCAATTTTGCATTAATACACTTAGATATATGTTTTGATTCAAAATTCATTAAACTTCAATATGTTTTCTATACACTACACTGTTTGCTCTTTCAGATTTGAATCGGTTATATGCATTTAGTTTGTATTTTAAAAATATTCGTTTATCAAATATTTAGTATGTATTTGTTGTCCTCTATGTCTGTTAAAGGCCAGTATGCAGTTCTCAAGAAAAGCAAAAACTCCATATAAAATGACGTACAAGAAATGGCTAAGAAATTTTCTTGTGGCAAATTTCTTTAAGACAGTATGCAGTTCTTAAGTAATTTGCTACGCTTTCTACTACGGTTTTGTAAAGTAAGCACAAGTAAAGAGCACATGGGAAACCATGTTTGCAACAGAAATATATGCCCGTTCCATTATTTCTTGAGGAAAG
>NW_016183389.1:0-2275 GCF_001687245.7 Rhagoletis zephyria | reverse complement strand
TTTATTTGAGGCGCTCCATTTACAGCCGCAAATTCGTATTTTTCCCTCCTCTTTCTTATTCACTTAAGAATCTTCGCCAGAGAAGAGCGACTCTTGCTCAGCTGTTGGCGCTAGCGCTCTAGCTCTGGCATTACTCTCCAGATCATCATCCACTAAACTTGAAATATCCGATGCAATTGAATGTTGGTCCAGTGAGTTCGCAACATAAATTACATAATTGTAATATCAAAGTTCATCGCTAATCGGCGGATGCTCATGAACGTACTCTTTGGGAAAGTAGCCGACCTAAAAGGCATTTATAAGAGTTAAGCAAAATTGTGTAAAGTAATATGGGGAGTTACGAGTTTCGAAGACATTAGTAGTAGCTTATTTTGTCATTGGAGTTTTCCTTTGCTAGTGGTTAAGTTAATGGTTTGTTGCCTAAATAAGTCAAACTATAAATGGTATCACTCTTTTTTTTATTTATAAATAATACATTTCTTATTATACCTCTTAAATGATTGCGACAAATGTTTTAATAAATTTCCGCTTAGTATGTTACGGATGAAAATTAAGTTCCTTAAACCTTCTCTGGCACCAAAAATTTTTCACTTATCGGTACTCAAAGTACGTTGACTGTTCTACGAAAAACTGTGATTTCGACACGAAACAGGTTTGAGGCTAAGTATATGATATTGCTTCTGTTTTTTGGGGTTAAAATACTCTCAAATTTCGTAATAGTAGTTTCAATTTCGTAATGTAGTTTCAAAAAACCTTTTGATACGAATTTTAACGATAAAGGGTAGAATTTTTATATTTAATTGATTTGCTTTCAATGGTAAATTGCTTTAAGTCTAAGTACTGATCTTTCCTATGAAAGATCTTTAATGTATGTATGTATGTAGATTAAAAAGTTGTATTGTGTCATACTCCAGATTTTTCGCATTATTTTTTATAATTTTCACGGTGAAGAGTGCAGTTTCTATTTCTACGTATCACCACATAAATAAAATTATGATCAAATATTTATACTTACTTTAGGGAAAAAAAAACGCCCGTTTGTTTTCCGGAGGCTTTTTAAAATTGCAGCTAGGACACTTTATATCATAAATTTCAGCGACTATTCGGTCCACGTTTGAAATGTGGAAAAAAATTCGCCGTAACAATTGGCAACAAATTTTCGAGATTATGTACAGTAAAAAGCGGTAGGTGTTTACCAGTTCGCACAACTTTTCAATTTCGGCTACAGTAGCTTTTATTAGAGCAGTTATCTGCGTATGAACCGATAGAGGAAAGAAGAATGAATGTGGCGAAAAACGCAATAGAACGCAACAGAGAGATGCTGCTGGAAATAAGCTTATAATTGAGGTGCCCTAGAAATAGAAACGGTAAGGCATGCTTACGCTGGTCTTTAGATTGGCATAAACTGAGCGTAGTGCATTCATATTAGCTGAGAACTGCGTAGAGAACGCAGAAAAAACTGGCATGATTGATCTTTGAGAAAAAATTGCAGTAATATTTTTTCTTATACTATTCTACTTCTGCGAAATGGACTGACTTCATGTCTCGTTCACAGAGCAAATGTAAATGGTACTTCCTGCTAATTGTAAGCACTGAATTCCTCCTATTGAACAACATACAACTAAACTCTTGGCTTACTTTGCACGTTTAGATTCATTTCCTATAAGAACTGTACATATTTAAGAAAACATTTGGTGGTGTCATAATTGCCTTCATTCCTTTTTTACAAGCTCTTTCAAGATTTTCTCAAACCCTTAAATTCTAAGTTATTTTCAGAACCTTGCTTAAAAAACATACTATATATAAAAAAACATGTCTAATATGAAACTTAAATAAATACCTTAAAAAGTATGAATTTTATGAATTAAGGAAGAAGCATTATGAGAATGCGTTCAATTTTTGTCAATCCTTACACAAAAGAAAAGAGAAAATAATGCAGAGTGGAAGGCCTTTTGACTCTCAAGAAGGCCTTTTGGAAGGACCTTTAGCTCATATGTACAGGCTAATTAAACCAATATACTCACAAAATTAAGATAATAAAAATTTATGAAAAATAAACACTTTAAATCATCGCCTAAGAAGTAAGGTTAAGTTACTTATACCCATCTTACTATTATTGCAACAAAATGTATACCAAAACATTTACAAATTCCTGAATAAGCGAATGTCAATTTGTTTGTACATCTACATGTACATATCAGTAAGTCTGACCATTTTCTATTGTGTAATTAAAAAATTGCATATAAAATATTCAACAAATTTTTCCCACTCTATT
>NW_016183387.1:0-5580 GCF_001687245.7 Rhagoletis zephyria | reverse complement strand
CCACCTTTTTTTTGTACGCGGGGGATGCCAAACTAAAATTTTCCCGATTATTTCGCCATCCAAAAGTGCGGTCAAAATTCGAAGCTTTAGAAAAATGATTCGCAATTTCGTACTAGGAAGTTTCCGGGGTCGCTAATTACGAAACCGCTGTCAGATTTGCGAACTTCATAATGGCGAAACCAATATGGCATCTGGTAAATTTCGAGCTTTTTCATTTGATTTCTTATAAAAATTTTGGGTATGAAATATTATAGCCAACATAATTTTGGTATAATAAAGTAGGCGGCCGCTGTGGTGTAGTAGTTAGCAGTGTGCGCTACTATTTCACAACGCCGGAATGGGCTTTAAAAGTGCATACTCAAAAACTTTGTAAGAAATCTACTTTAAAAGCTCGAAGTTTTGTACATACAGGTGCAGTTAAAAAAGCGTGTTAAAAAGTACATTAAAATTCCAATGGTAGATTTAAACAGCTGTATTTTGTTTTATTAAGTATGTAATACCTTTCTGAGTAACCACCAATAGATTTAAAGGCAGCATCCGACAGCTTTCCTTTAACAACACAAATTTTCTAAAAAAAGAAAATCAAGTAATTTTTAAGAAAAAAACAAAAACGACTTCAATTCTCGCTTAAAAAATTTAAGACTATCCGTTAATTTCTTCATGATCCAACAATCGGATCTAAACCAACCAACTTTCCTTAAAAAAAAAATTCTGCAATAACAGACATAAAAAAATATATTCCGACGAATTGGTAACCTCCCCTTCTTTTGAAGTCGGTTAAAAATATCATTATATTTCTGTTTCTTACAAAAAATCTGTTACTGTGTTGATATTCTTAAAAACTTTCATGTAATTTATTAAGCTTCAGACGTAGATTCCATTGTTTTATTGGATTTTCCCTATTCAAAATTCTTCTACACGTTTATAACTTTTCCCTTTCAAATCAACCACAATGTTGAGCTTGGCCTTCGCCACATTCTGCCTGAAAATAAAGTGGCAACTTTGGCTACGTTCAGCCGTTACTATGAACGGTTTTCGCATCTTAGAGGATCCCTTTAGCCAACTCAGTCATGAGAAAGCCTTATCTAGAAACTTGTTTTCCCATTTTGCCCGCACTTTTGGATTTTGGCCGCACGTGCGCTGTTGGAGGGCAGATCTTTTGATCTAACTGAAAAATTTATAAAGCCGAACTAGGAATCTTAAAGTCGGAAACTAGAAAACATTGAGAACATTCAGCGGATGTATAGAAGTGCATTATGTTTAGGCTTGCTCTTAAATTTATGAAATTTCGCACATGTACTTCTCAACTGCCCTGTAACTAAAATGTTTCTACATTATTATTTGATGTCAGTTCAAAGTATGCTCGGCCTTGTCTGATGCATCCTCCGGACACTGGTTCCGGAGCTTTTTTTCCTCCTCAAAACTTCCAAATCTCGTGTATGTATAGGAGTTCAGCATGTTACTATGGCTGCTTTCGTCACTCGCGCGAACTGCCGTTTGCGTGAATATGAATATAGTTAAAAAGCCAAATAAAAACAACCAACCTCTTTTAGATCGAAGTTTCGTGGTCTTAAAGGCATAGACGAAATGTTTTTGAAATTCGTATGTGTTACCTTAGCTCGCAAATTTTTTTGCATCAATGCCTTCTGCCAACAACTCATATATCGACTTACGTATACACTTACCTAGTACATTGTATGTATGTATATGTGCCACAACGTGTGCGCTCATAAATATGCAACACTTAACCAGAATTGTTGCTCTAAATATATTTGTGTTTATATTTTAGTCTCAAACGACCTTGGTTAATTTACGCACAGATGCGAATGAAGTGAGTTTAACCGACATATATACATATACGGCAATGTAGCGAAGCCACTTGGCTTAGTTTGCCAGTATAAAAGCAAAGTAAGAAATTGTAGATTCCAACAGTTACCTTGCGCATCTTCAGAGAAAAGTTATTTCAAATAATAATTTTGTCTAAGTTAAATACATTTGCTTAAATAATCCAACATGATTGTATTAAACTGGTTAAAAATATGCGCGTTCGTTCTGGTTATATCTATAACTTTGCAACCAGGTACTGGTCTTCGAACCGTTTGCGGTCCGGCGTTGGATGCCGTGCTCAGTACCCTATGCGTTCATGGCTTTAACACAAAATTCAAGAAGTCTAGTGAGTATATTAAAAAAAATAAATTTGTATGTTTATCAATCGAATAATTCAATCTAAATATTCTCAATATACAAAAATTGCAGTGGAATGGGATAATCTTGGCAGTAATGAGTTGGAGCCTGCGATGCCCTTTCCCTTTGCAAATTTCCCTTTCTTGGCTAAGATTCATGGCAACCAAGTTGACACATTGGCCAAGACTCGTCGTCGCCGTGGCGGTGTGTACGATGAATGTTGCAGCAAGGCTTGCACCTACAATGAGATTTTGTCCTACTGCAATCAATACGAAGATTAAAGTGACTAACAATGGACAAAGAT
Organism: Rhagoletis zephyria; assembly: GCF_001687245.7. Lineage (NCBI taxonomy): Eukaryota > Metazoa > Arthropoda > Insecta > Diptera > Tephritidae > Rhagoletis > Rhagoletis zephyria. The sequence goes on along the minus strand of NW_016183387.1, from coordinate 3,092 downwards.
ATACTCATATACGTAGATATTCAGAAATGAATTTTAATTAGTGTGATAGTTAGCTAGCCAAAATTAAAAAAGAAAACTTTCGACTTGCATTAATATTTTGTATGTCAAAAAACTAAGTACCTACACCATATACATAGATAAACGAAATATATCTGTTTGCTACACCATATACATTTAGTTTAAAATTTGTAAACTTTAAGTATATATGTACATATGTATGTGTGCATGCGCGGCCAGTGGTGCTGCAAACCCATCGATAGTGGCACCATCGATGGTTTTCGATAGTTTTGTAGGTAACCGGTAACCATCGATATCGATGGTTTATAAGAGTGACCCGTTAAATAGAAAAGGGTTTCATAAATATTAGGTATTTATTTACACATATTATTTTCATTTATTTTCAAACTAATAGTTCATTTCCACCAAGCCTTAACTGCAGTTTAGTTCTAGTGAAAAAGGGAGATTAGCACTTCGACGGGGTAATTTCAAATGTTAAGTACAAACAAACAAATTTAAAAAATCAAAAAGTTAGTAATGAAAACCTTCCCATCACCTCGGTGATGCGCAATAATGTCAATGGAATTAAAGATACTGACATTAATACACAATTGAAAAGGGAATTAAAGTCAAGGGCATTAATACACAGGCCAAAAATGAAACATTGTCATTGTGAAATAACATTATTATATCCATGGACATTATTCCTCTATTAAACAATATTGACAAAATACACTTCTAGCATACTATACACATACAATGAACATGGTATAGAACTTTGAAGCGCATAACACCAAGACGGTCCGTGTTCGCGCCGCCTTACCACGCATCGCGACCAGTGTTGCCAATAACTAATTTTTTTTTTTGCAAAAAATGTAGCAAATCTCACTGAAACGTAGCCATTTTTTAATGCTTGTAATTATAATTAGGGAATGTCGTTAGGTTCAATTTGGGTTTATTTTTCAAAATAATTAAAATTTCGCAATATATTGACAAGTTTTGGTTATTTAGTTGTTTATTGTTTAATTTCAATTATTATATTATTGTTCACTCTATATCAAAAACTATATAAGTCATGGATCAAAATTTTGCATCGAAATAAAATAAAAGCCTAAAGTGCACAAAAATTCCGTTGATTTTTGCTGACAGTGCACAGTGGGACTCATATAAGCTGTGCTCAAAAGTAGTAACCACTGTTGCCACTGGCGAAAAAAATACTTACCATCCACGTGAAAAAAATCTACTAAACCTGGAAAATATCTAACAAAATCTTTTTCTAAATAAACCAGCCTTTTTAAGTTATTTTAATAAAAACTATAGTTTTGTTATTTTTTTAATTATTTCAATAAGAATTAAAATAGTTTTCAAGGAACTTTTTATTTAACTAATTATAGGTTCCGTATTTGAGATCATATTAAATCATATTAATGGCTTATTATCAGTTTCATTCAACCGAAACTTCATCATTTGAAAAAAATTCAATTGGAGTTATTATAGACAAATACCTTGACACAAAAACCGCTTGGTTTTTTTTTTAATATTCGCCATTTTTTTAAGAAATTTTTTTTTGATTTTTTTTTATACAAGAATATTGTTTGCGCTTCCAAAAATTTTAGTCTAATCTTTTACTCTGAATTTTTCGAAATATTTAAGGTATGGAGTTTTATAGCCCATAATATTTGAGTATAACCAAAACCGTGCAGCTGAAAATTACTGTTGATTTTTTTAAATTTTTTGCCGCCAGCTTTTTGTGGTTCTTTTTATTTAACAATTGCTATTGATAAAAGATTGCTTTGATTAATTTTTTTTAGTGAACAGTCATAGTGCGCGTAATGATATACCTGTCCATTTTTTCTTTTTATTTTAATAATCATTTAAAATATTTAGGAAATCAAAAGCTTCTCGGGGTTCTAGTAAAATCGATATATCGTCGCTTGGAGCGCAATACCTCGTATCCGCAAAATGCAATACCACGTATGAGGTGGCATAGAAAAAATTTGTTTTGGTGTGTCAATGCTTCCCTACTTCACAAATTTAATAGTGCATCTCATATTTAGTAAGTTCAGTTAGGAAAACATTCAAAAGTTTTGAAAAAAATAAGTTTCTTCGCTCTTTAGTGAAATTTTCGGACTATCTTAAACGCGGTATTGCATTTATCGTATTTGTGGTATTGTGCGCCAAGCGACGATATGTATCTACATTTATACGTTTGTATATAAAAAGTGTGCATTAGGGCGTTCGAAAATTAATGTAATAAAGTAGACTACACTTTTGGAAAGAAATTTATATTATGAAGATAACTACGAAAAATAAAGCGGGAACCAAAAATTTTATTTGTTATTCAAACCATATAATTCAACAAAAATCTACCAAAAAGAGAAAAAATTTACCCACATTTTTTCTACCAATTTTGGTAACAATTTACCGGATCGGCTATAAAAATGCATTTTCATAACAATACATACTTCACTTTTAGAAGGTGAATCAATTCCAAAGTGACTTAATGTCAATTGACTTTTGGCCTGTGTATTAATGTTACTGACATTAATTTCATTGACATTATTTATTGCACGTCACTATCACCTTAAGTTAAAATTCTTCCAACTTACCTGGCCTCTTAACTTTGGTGAAAATAGACTGTCTATTACTATAATACAACTTTAGAAAAGCTATATGTTTTTACAAGCTTTTATTTGTTTGTCTGTTTGAACTCACTAATCTCTGGAACTGCTGAATGGATTTTCATGGGGCTTTAACTGATATCTAGACAGTGACCTCGGACATGGCATAGGATAAAAAAGGGGGTCTGACAAGGGGGCGTGGCACCCCCATAGGCTTGACATTTTTAATCAGTCTTGAAACTTGGTGTACTGATATGCATATCTATGGTAGATGCTTAGAGTAAAGTGGATATACCTACTTTTGTTAAAGGGGCGTGCCACATCGTATAGATGTGAAATTTTTAATCAGCCATAACTTCGGGGTCATAGGTCACATGACTTTAAAATTTGGTATGAAGACACATCCATGGTAGGTGCTTATAGTAATAGTGTTTTCTTTTCTCAAAACAACTTCTGCCCTTTTATATGGGAACT
>NW_016183386.1:0-5580 GCF_001687245.7 Rhagoletis zephyria | reverse complement strand
ACTTAGCATACCTTAGAATTTCTACTTGAAGAAAATATCCGGGGAATTTAGGGAGCATTCTTCGATACGGAGGATGCGTTGAAAAACCTGCTGCCCGAGGCGACTGTAAAAGCCTTGAGCAAGCTTGGGCTTTAAATTCACTTTTTAAGTTTCATATTTATCCCGGATAATCTACGATTAGACCGTAACCAATACTGTCTATCTTATGATAGTCGCAAATGTTAAGGTTNCGAACCGAACACTGATTTTGGTAATAAAATTCAATGATTTGCAAGCGTTGCTCGTTAGTAAGTCTATTCATGATGAAATGTCAAAGCATACTGAGCATCTTTCTCTTTGACACCATGTCTGAAATCCCACGTGATCTGTCAAATACTAATGCATGAAAATCCTAACCTCAAAAAAATCACCCGTTACTTGAGCGCGATTATGGACACTTTGTCTTTAGCGCTGTATAAGTGCCATTGATAAGATCAGGGTATTCTCTCTAAATGCAATAAAGTGGTTATATAAACCCCTAATAAATCCTCTGGTCGAACTAACTGTAAAAACGCATTATTTATGAAGGTAAATCGTGTGCAGAGGGTTGGTTTTGTTGGTATAGATGAGACGCCCTGAACTACATATACTATATCAGTTAACTCTTGAGTTTGAGGATATTTATTTATATCGTCAGAACTCCCAAGTTTAAGCTCCCGCTTTCACAGTGTGTTTCAAACTATGGGGCGGTCGTTTTGTTTACATATTTACATTGACAGCCAAGCGGGAATCGTCGCCGCGGAATACTTCCAAGTTTGGTTGGTTGTGGCAGAGTCTAAAGAACTAGCAGTGGATTTAAAAAACAACAGAACATACTTGCTACAGTCTATATTTTGAATGTTAATATAACAGCCAATAAAGCTTTACTGGTATCGAGTTTTAAAATAGAATGGTGGAAAAATAGAAATTAGGGTGTTTTTTTGCATCGAAATTCGAAATACCAGATTAAATTTCCAAGTTAAGCCAAGCCAAAAATTAAAAATGTACATATTTGTATGTATATACATATAAGTAATTTTTTCCAAATTTTTTTTAAAGCCTGATTTTTTCCCAAAGTATTAAGCTACTAGCGATGAAAATCGGGCAACTTTTGAATGGTGAAGGAAAATGGACAATAACTTTTTTTATGAAATGGGGCCATGAAATAATGTTACTCATACGCCACATCGTACATGGCCGTACACAAAGGGGAGGTTTACGCCGTCCCCGAACGGCGATTTGATTTCCTGTGAAGCTGGTTTTCATGGCAGAAGTACACTCGGAGATTTTCCATTGCCTGCTAAGGCGCTATCAGAAAATTCTTTTATATTTTTTATTTGTTTATGTTTGTCGAACCCAACAATGTGGAAGTAGTGCGCGCTGCTAAACACTCCACCGCAGCGGTCGACACGATATATTGATAGATGTGAAAGATAGTGATATTTGCATATTAGTTTTATGTGATGACTTATAGGTGGATATGCCTTTACTGAGACGTTTAGATGGCTCTCACTCTCTTCCAACAGCAGCCTCTTCACGATCATCTATCGCCCTCACTTAAAATGATTTTGTAGTGGTTATAGTTTGTGATGCTTATGTCGATCTTTTTTTAAGTAGTTCTCCGCTCGTTGGCATTCTGGTGATGTATTCATATCAAAAGACGATGCCTCTGATTTTTGTGGGAGTTATTGAGGGCAATGTGTCTCAAATGGATCTCCATAGCAATATTTTCAGCATCCTCATAAATTCTACTACTTTCTAAACGAAACACAAATTTTTAAGGGAGAGTATTGGCAAAAGAGGAAAGTTTGGAGTGGTCGTAAAACTGTAGGACGCTCTATTTTCGTAACAACATTAAAAAATTATAATTATTGACCAAAGGAACATCCAAATTCATCACTAGCCTGAAACCAATAGATTCATAAGTGACTTTCAGACTGAGCTGGTACATATTCAAAAATAAAAGAGACTTCTTTGATATTTCCAATGAAAATTTTATTTATTTCGAAAGTCGCTTAATACAAAAATAACTATTTTCTTAAGCTATTTGTATAAAATAAGGTGTTAAAGTAATTTATGCGTCGACAAGTGAATGCGTAGTGTTATGTTATACACAATACAAATATTGACAAAGAGCTAAGAAATTTTCTTTGATAAAAATAAAAAATAATTTTGCATACATTCAAATAAGCCGTATGCATACTTTTATAAATACTTGAAGTGACTTTTTATTTATTTATTTATTTATTTATTCGTCTATGAAACAGTAGTTTCTTACAGACTAGTTACAAAATTAATATATGCAGGACACTAAAACTATTGATTAAACTGGATACAAGATTCAAAAGAAAGAATACAAAAGATTAATAAACAAATTTCTTGAGTAAGAGAAATCAAGTGAGATAGAAAGCTTTAAACTATTTGCATACGAATTACCCATTTATACTCGTAGTTTAAGAACATAACTTGCCTAGCTTGCACGCCGGTTGAAATATTGAAGCAATTTAGTTGGTATTTCATTCAGCATTTTTGTCATTCGGTTTTATTCAGAAATTTGTAAAAATAAATAATTGTGGAATTTTTGTGTTTTTCGATGGTTGGCATATTAATGCGATTGAAATTCTCTTTCAATATATCAGAAGGGTTATGCAAGTGTAGGCCGACCACCAGCAGGAGTTTGTATAGTGTAAAATTGTTAGCTTAGAATATGAAAACTATTTCAAACACTTCTCAGTTTTGCCAAAAAATTGAGGTACTCACATTTAAAATGGCTGTCCCGGAGCACAGATATCGAATGAGAATTTTTGCACTACCGATGCTCAGGGACCCTGAGAAATTACAAAGTCAATCAAAAAGGCGACGAAATGGTATTATATTTATATAAGAGATGCGAAGAGTAAATGCTAGTGACAATAGAGGTGAAGTAATGGCGGATAATTGGCGAACCTGAAATAGTTTTCTACGGAGAGACTGCAGACTCACTCAATTAAAATTATATCGCTCTGCCTTTGCTCTTAGAGCTTCTGTGCGCAAAATACTCCACTCACATCTAACATGTAGTCCCGAATGACCTAGCAGCTAGAATTTTCCAAATTATGTATCCTCAAACTAATATGGAAGAAGTAAGCGCCACCTGTTTTCCACTTGTGGTCCATGGCTTTGAGGATTATAAATATCCTGCCTTGGAGAACCGAAACACATTCCTGTTTTTCCCTTTTTGTAGGTCAGGTTATTTTACTAAGATATATTCATTTTAAGTTTGCATTACAATTGAAAAAAAAAAATCAAACTTTAACATGGAAAATGTTACTCATACGCCGTGTGCGATTATATACGAGTACGGCCATGTATTAATTATATGAAGTATGAGTACTATTATTTTCTGCTTCCATTTCATTCAAAACATGTTTATTCATGTATCAATTTTTATCGTTAGCAGCATGATTTTTTGTCAAAAGAACAGCATGTAAAAAAAAATTTTAAATTTTTTTTATTTTTTTCTTTTCCTTGTTAAAAATTGATTTTTTTCATAGAAAATTAAAACATATTGGAGAAAATAGTCTGGTCTGAAAAACCAGTATAGAGATCTGTAATCTACGACACAAAATTAAGTTTACGTGTGTCGGTGTTTTTTTTAGTGTCATTTGTCTTTAAGAGTGATCCCGAAATCAAGATAGTGTGAATGCCATATAAATTACGATAATGTGAACATGCTTTGAGTAACGATTGCCGAATTTCAGTATAGGGTATTGAAAGCAGATTGCATGTTTAATAAAAAATTGTTGCCAAACGGCAAGATATTTCTTAAAACAATTAAACACGTATAATACTTCCATCCTGCCAAAACATTATTCAATGAAAGTCGAATTTTCAAACCGCAAAAGTTGGTAATTGATGAAATTTATATACATAAAAGGAACCAAAATTTATACAGGCTACCAGCTCGCCTCCAATAAGTTGTTGTACTACTTATGCATCCTTTATTTTAGAAATATAAGGCCTTTGTAAGTAGTATCACCTTGCCGTTGATACTAAGATGTTGCTGCAACATGTTGCTGAGCATTTTCTGCTGCAACTCTCTGGCTCCCCACATTTTGAGCTGATTTACTGATTTTGTGACTCCAAAAGCTTTACTCACGCAAGAAAGCGCATGCGCCTCGCAGTATGCCACCAAAAGAAAACGAAAACCTCTCTTCGTTTGACAATTTTACAGTCACCAAGTAGTCTTTTCAGTAACATGTGAAAGACTGAGGTGATGCACTCGGCCCTTTCGTTTGGCTGAACTTAAGTCCTTATTGTGCACTTCTAATATATTTAGTTGTCCGGTGTAAGTGCTTGCAAAAGGACATTCAAGTGTTTAGAGCGCGGAAAAGTTAGCTGAGTGGCCGTGTCGCGTACATACAAAGGAGAGGAAAAGTTAACTAAAAAGAAGTCAAAGCAAGATTTTGATGTTTAAGTGATGTGCCTACGATGGGAGTTAGTGAGTGAGGCAAGGGTGAAGTCCTGGTAAATAACTCAGGAAGAATTAAAATATGTGGCGTATTTAGTAAAAAAGTTACGATTTTTAACTTGATGCTGACAGTTTTGAACCGAAATGTTGACAGAATGTTAAAAGGGCAATTAACATTTAAACATTTGGTGAAACAAAAGTGGCAAGTTCACAGCCTACTCCTATCAGGATTCTCTGTTTAACTGTGTGATAATTCAATTTCCAATGAAATGTACTAAATCTGCAACGCACCAAATTTTTACTTCGTCGCATTTGTGAGAGTATAATTAAATGAACCACGTGGAAATCTAAAATAATAAAGAAATGTGGTCAGCGCTAAGAAATGCTTAAGGCAATACATAAATAGGCGTCATTTTTGATTGTGAAAAGATTGTTATGGCGGAGCTAAACCTTAATAAAAAAAAAAGCAAGTAACTAAATTCGCCTCAGCGCCAGCAAACTGTGAAGTGCATAATTAAAAGAGATCATTCCCAATTGGCACCCAATGCAATGAAATCGTAGACATTTTACGTCAATCCCATAAAACGTGTCCTTGCCCATTGAGTCACGTGCGTGCGTTTGCCGTAGAGTGGCTTCAAGTGTTGTCGAGTGTGCACTTGCCTACTCTGCGTTTAATTATCTTAATTGAATGTGCGCTTTATGCGGTGCCCCCAACTAGCGAGTAATTGTTGCTCGAATAAATAAAAAAAAACAAAAAAATAAAAAATAACCAGAAGATACATCGAAAAACACCCAACGACGAGGCGCTCACTTGACCAAGTGCCAGAAAACCTCCAACAAAATAGCCGCACAACGATAACGACTACTACTTTTTTATAACTTGTACGTAAAAATTTCGAAGTGTGTAAACAAGAACTAAGTCCATCCGTGTGCGTTCGTTGGTGTGTGTGTGTGCTGAAGGCCATATTGCTGCAAATAACAATTTGTGCCACACTAAGTGTTAGGCTGTGTTGCGCAAACAGCAAAATCACATTCAAATAAATGAGGAACAAATCGAAGAGCTCACCAACAACGAAAACAAAACCAACAACATAGCTTCATTCTATCCGTTC
>NW_016183385.1:0-5580 GCF_001687245.7 Rhagoletis zephyria | reverse complement strand
TACTTGTACAAAAGACAAGAACTGGCCGTTTTTATCAGTGTTGTCATCGAAAATTCCCCGGATCCGAGTTAATTCCCAAAAATTTCGTGCATTTGTTTGGCTGCTTATGCTCATTTTAAAGAGGAAAATGCATGAGTTAAAGCAAATTAAGGCTGGTTATGCCAATAATCGAGCCCGTTTGTCTATCGTATTACGCTCTTTCCATACTATACTAACAATATATTAAGTGTGGTCTATATAGTGCTCTTTTTTGAATCATGTGTTATTTTGATAGTGCTCTTTTGGTAGCTCTTTCCCGCTGGAAATTTTGACAAAAAGTCAGTATCATATCTCCGCGGAACTAAATTTTTTTAGCGGTTCAGGATGATTTGATGAAATATTAATTAAGGCTTTTGATTGGGGTTTCCACCTGTTTAAAAAGTTAAATTCAATTTTGGCGTCTTAACGCCATGCGGGTTCACTAGTATATTATAATTCTTAACATAAGAAAAATAATATAAAAGCTATTGCCCTTAAATTCGTCGATTTATAGTTTTAATCATGATAAAAACATGTTTTTAATCATAAATTTGATGTTCTATAAATAAACAAGTAAATATAAAAGCCAAGTAATTTTTTAACGAAACGGTAAGATATACATGTACATAACTTCGTTTAAAGTACAAAACCGTGTATCGTCGTTCTGTAAAACCGCGTAACTGACATTTTTTGCCGAAATTTTATTTGCTCACACAAGCTCTTGGCTTAAACCTTATCCTTCCGTCCTGAAATATGCTAGCCAGAAATGCGATTGCTTTAAAAGAAAAAAAAACCATGGAACATGAGTGTTTTTACTGCCTAGAAAATAATTTATACAACCTCACATAAGCGGTTTTGCATTTTGTTGATACGCGGTTTTGTACTTTAAGTGGTGCCGCTAATATCTTCTTCTGCTTGCCAATGGAAAAATTTCTATTTTGAGGTATGCATGTAGAATGCCTGATCCATAGCAGAATCTTTTCCAGCTGGTTGAGATTCCAAGGCTGCCATCATCCAAATCTAGTAGTTACTGAGGAGAACCTATATCCATCTAAAATGTTTTGATAAAAACTTTTCACAATCTGAAAAACATTTTTAGTTAAAAATTGATTTGCATTGAGTAGATACATACATACCAGAGCTGTGTAAGTGTGAAATCATTTTCAATTTTAAGAGAATGCACACTCAATTGATTCAATCATTACACAGCTCTGATACATACCTATAGAACTTTATTCAAATTCATACTGGCTGTTCGTTTCAATTGATGGCGCCCTCTTTTATATTTCCTATAAGATTTATTTTCTATATCTATCATAGATAGATAGATGTTTATATATTTAACTTATAAAGCGAGCAAGAAAGGTGGTGTTGGTAGACCACCGGTAGTGCTTATAAGGAGGAGATAATGCAGTACAAAGTAGGTAAATCGCGCTTCTTCTTCTTGAGTTCTAGAATCGTTCGTCGGTTTTGGGCGGAGGCCATAAAACATCGCCAATTGCCTCCATTCTTTGCGAGGATGCGCCAGTTGTAAATCCCGAGTGCAGACAGGTCTGTGTTCAGGCGCCCTCTCTTTCGTTTTCCACCCATGGGAGCCGAGTCAAAGGATTTTTCACCGTTACCATGCTCTCATTCCTTATCCATGCGTGAAACCTTCCAAAATCAGCGCAGTCATTGCATTTGTATGCACTTAAAAGGCTCGTGCAGTTCGTCATTCTATATTCTCCGATAAACGTCGTCCATGCGAAAATGGCCATAGATCCTGCGTAGAAGGGTTCTCTCAAAAGTCTTCTCATCTTTGTTGGACATCGTACATGTTTCTGAGTCATATGAAAGGACAGGCTTAATGAGAGATTTGTAGAGCGTAATTTTTGTTAACCCACAAAGGCTCCGCTTTTCAATTGCCTATTGAGCGTTTTTCTTCGATGCATTTCCAGGCTGAAATTGTTGGTGTTGTTTAACTATGTTGGATCCTAGACAAGGTAGACAAAGTCCTTCACTACTTCAAAGTTATAACTGCCGACAGTTATGTGTGTCCTAAAACGCGATGCCCTTTTATGTGTTGCCAGGAGGTACGTTGTCTTGTCCCCTTTTCACCGCTGCGCCAACCTCTTTCCCATCTTTTTCTTAACTGGAAGAGGCTGGTAGATGTGGCTAGTTTTCACGGCGACGATGCCAATTTCATATGCATAACCCAGCAGCACCGCGCTTTTGCTGTATATGGCGCCACTGTGATTTAATGTGTCTGATTGAAAAAGTTGCACGAGAGCCGTCTGGTTTCAAACGGCGCGGAGAGGTCGTTCCAAATTTTTTGTGTGTACTCAACGTCACTCTACATAGCCGTATTAGTTTTGCGGGAATACCAAATTTAGACATGGCGTCCTACAGGCAGCTTAATTAAAATTGAAAAAAATGTGGTGTGTGTCGATTTGCTTATCTACTTAGTATCTTCCCCCAGGATTCGACATGCTTTTACCGTCTGGCCTATGGTAGATTTTCAAGGTTTGAAGGCACACTGATAAGATCTAATTAATTGGCTTATGAAGGGCTTCAGTCTTTCAGTGCTAAGGGCCGTTTTATCCAGTAACTTTTAATTTAAAGCTCACTTTATATGTAAAGGTTGCTTTAAAATATATATCTATGTCTAAAGTAAAGCATTTCCATTATCGGTTTTTTGACGTATGTATGTTTATTGGTTGTGAAAACCATCTTAAAACCGTCAATGAAATGCTTTACTTTATACACAATCATAAATTTTAATGTAACCTTTCAATATAAAGTGAGCTTTAAAGTTAAAGGTTACTTGAGAAAACGGCGCTAAGAAGGCCGATTCCTTGGTAGTTGGCGCGTAATATCGTACGAAAGGACACAAACGGTCCTCAGTCCTCAAAGCATGCAAAGGAAGTCTATTTCTAAGATAAAATGGCCATTTAAAATTGGCCTCAGTTTACACGAAGGGACTTGGGTGTTTTCTTGAATTCGGCTAAAATCGCTAACTATAAACTTCACTGTAGCGATATGTATGTATTCGTATGTATAAGTACTTATCAGCATACCTTTTTGGCGCTTAATGTAAAAATCATGGCTGAGTCGCTGCATTTTTGGCATTCATATGTACATTTGTATGTAGATAGCCACTTTCTATATTACAAATAGAGACCGATACTGAGTTTTTTTTCGTTTCCTCTTTATCGTTAATTGTAATTATCTATGCATACTTGCCTATTCATTTGTTGTGTATGATCATATAAAAATTCCAACACGTTCCCGCCATCAATATCTTCAGTATAGCGATTGGTTGTGATTTTTTGTCATAAATAGTTTATAAAAAATGAATAAAATTTTGGGCGGATAGGAAGCGGGCGATGCTTTGTGTGTGTGTTTTACAAATTTCATATATTTCACTCATTGGGGCCAAAGGCCACGCCTAGTTTCCAAAATTTTGTAAAAATTCAACTTCATGGTGAGAGCTCGTTTCAACTATAAATTTTGAAACATTTCACATCAATTGCTCGTGAAATATTCTAGTTTTTGCATATTTGGTCGCTATATCCCAGAGGTGGGCGTGGTTATTTTAAATTTTTACTAAAAATCTACATATGTATGTAGGCAATCAGAACTTTCTGTGGATCAGCTTCCTTGTGGTATGGTCGTTCTTATGGGTTCGCAGTTACGACCACACTAAAATCCGACTCTTGCATCCCCGTTCACGAATTCTGGACAACGTGAGCAATCTATGCGCCAGATGCGATAGCGTCAGTTCAAAAGGAAGTGCGGCTGCAAGCATGTTTTTGCCTGTACAAACATTTGAAGGACTACCATTTAAGGACATCCAACTGGAATGTCCGGTCGCTTAATGGGGAAGGTGTTTCTGTCCGACTGGTTGATGTCCTCGCTAGAGTACTGTCAAACATCAGCATCATCCCACACATGTAACGGACGGGGCAAGTAAAGAAGTCGATTGGATCTTGCGACGTCTACTAACTATATATTTGCTATGTAAAGGAGGTGTTGGATGTGTGATGGAAGAGAAACTCTGTCGCCGAGTACTGACGCTCATCCCGGTGGATGAGATTCTCGCCCCAAATCTACATTAAAGCGAGATTCTTTAACATCTTGTTTATTTTCGGCCAAACCCCAAGGAAAACGAAGGACGAGGCGCACTTGAATAGCAATTACGAGCGGTGCACCGTCACGACTTAAAAGTTGTGTTTAGCAATTTCAATGTCAGAGTGGGCGAGAAAAGGATTTTTGGTCCCACCGCCGGAAAGTTCAGTCTCCCCGACGTAAGTACCGATAACGGACTGAGGCTAATTGACTTCGCCGCGGCCCATGACAGCCTAGATTCTAATATCAGAATATCTATATCGCTAATTTACCGTCTCTATATCGAAAAACAAGAAACCAAATCGGTCATTTCGTGATAGACGGACTGCACGCTGCCAGTGTTTGGGTGTGCGTACACCAAACATCGACTCAGACCAACATGCGCACACGTCTCTAAGCAGCAAACAATGTGCATCCTGAGAAACAAAAAAAAGATTCAACGTCGAAAAGCCGTAATCGTAACAGACGGCCGGAATATTCACCACTTGAGTCTCACATCTGCTCCTCAAAAAACCGATATAAGCATGCAGCGGAACCGGAAGCCACTCCGCAGTCGATGACGACAGAAACGTTGGCCCAACGTCCGACTCTGACGAACCGTGGTTCGATTTCGGGCCTGAAAAAAGCAAACCTGATTTGTTAATGTATGGCGGTGTCAGCCTTCTAAGCATCGGCTACAAGGTCTTCTCGAGCATAATGTATGAAAGGCTAAGGCCCACCATCAACTGTTTGCTATGCCATATCTTGAAAAAGTCGTACTAGAAAGGATATACACGCATATTCTACATATTTTTTGATTTCAATGCATAAGAAGTTACCAGGATGGCAGTGTTATGAACCGTAACCGCAGGAGTATCGCAGGGGTCCGTGTTACGTCCGACATTATGGAATACAATTTAAGACGGCGTGTAGCGACTACCATTACCGGACGGAGTAAACATTGTTGGGTTTGCGAATGACATCGCGTTATTAGTAGTAGCTAAGCAAATTCAAGAGGTCGAAGCAAAAGTAAACACTGCGATCGAAGCGTTATACCTTCCAATCCTCACATCAGCTGAAATACCAAGGAGCGATAATTGATGACAGGCTCAGTTTTGTTCCACACGTAGAATATGTGTCTCAAAAAGCATCAAAGACAAAGAATGGCAGGAGCGTAGGGAAAACGGGAAAACTTAACAAGTGGAAAGTGATCATATACCCTCATCCCTGGTATTAAAAATGGGTGAACTGAAAGATTCGCTAACGCAGTTTTTAACTGGCCATGGCTGCTTCCAGAAGTACTAGAACCGCTTTGGCTTGGATGATTCACTCCGGTGTTCAGAATAGAAAGTAGACGAAGATGCTGAGCACGTGATATTCGCTTGCCGCGCTTTGCGACAAAAACACAAAGCATAGCTGCGCTATCAAAAGATCTGCTAAGGCCCCAGATATTTTAATCGACGAAAGCGAGCTTGG
>NW_016183384.1:4811-5581 GCF_001687245.7 Rhagoletis zephyria | reverse complement strand
TAACTTTCAGGCAACATATTTAAACCTAATTCTTTGGGTTTTCGTACAATTTTTCGCGACTTTCTGGAGTATTTGTTTTGTTGAGATTTTTGTGGCTTCCCCGTTTTGTTTTGTACTATTCGGCTTTTTGAGTGTTCGGGTTTTATTCAGAAAGCTTAAAGGTTTGATGAAAAACGTTCGAGATATTTCTGTTCGAAGTTGTTTGGGACTGCTGGATATTTTTCGGGCTCTTCCTGATTCCTAGTGTTTTGTTTGGGCCTTTTCGAGCTTTTTCGAGACTTTTCCGTAACCTTATACATTTTTTTTAGCCTTTTAAAATCTTTTGGAATTGCTGGCATTTTTTTGTACTTACTTGGTTCGTTCATGATATTTTAGGGACTATGCCGGATTTTTTTAAAACATTTCGGAATTTTTCGTTTACTTTCGGGACTTTTACGAGATGCTTCGAAAACTTTTCAGGACTTTCATGGAGTTTTTTTTTTTTTGATGATATTGAAATAAATTGAAATTGAAATTGAAATAAATTGATGTCCAAAGGTGGCGGTTCACTATATTGTTTACTTTTCAATATAAAATGGATTTTTAACACCCTCTCTGCGCGGAGCAAAATTGAATGCACGAACTCTCGCCTTCCACTCTCGAAGTATTGAAGCAAGCACAAAAAGGTGTTTCCTAGTTAAGGCACAGCTTTTACAATAATTGGCTCTAGAGAAATTTCAACCAAGGTATTTATCCAGATTGGTGTGGATGTGGTAGGCGTCATTTTTATT
>NW_016183384.1:0-1284 GCF_001687245.7 Rhagoletis zephyria | reverse complement strand
GAACATATCAAAAATTTAATAAGCTAAAAATTGCTAGAAAAGTAGTACTATTTCTCAAAGTATTCTCGACTTTTCTCTCATTTAATACTCTTCAATTTTTCTGTCTATAAATCTTGAACTCTACGAAGGTGTTGAGGTCACCTTTTCGCTTTGTATCGATTAAAGCGAAATTATTGAGTATTGAATTTCCAAATCATTACAAGACATGCTCTGTGCTACTTTTCTTGTAGACTGCTAGATGTCTTAACCCTTTCAGTACAAGCCTCCCATATTGAACACACTTTTTTTGTGCTTATTAATGCTCTTTTTTCGTAAATAAGAGCTTTTTTTGGTTAAAAGAACAGTTGTTTTTTTGAAAATTATATCATTCTTTATCGCTTTTCTTTTATTGTACTTTCCTTATACAGTTGAACGTATTCTTTTGACTAAAATGAAAAGTGTCACAAAGGCCAATGGTGCACATATTACAAATGTATTTAAAAAAAATAACTTTTTTCGGTGGAATTGAGATCCGATTTTTTTTAATATTGATATTTTTGAAATCATCGATGCCTTTGGAGAACCACCTAAATCGCCCGATCGGCCCGATTGTCTATCAAGTCAATGCCTGCAAATAAGAACATTGACAAAGAAAGAAAGTTACAAAACAGAAACCGTAAATTGTAAAATTTGAGTGCCGTGAAATAAGCATTTTTGCAATTGCTCCATGGGCGGTTTTGCAAAGGCATCGACGAAATATATTTCGCAAAAAAGTTAAAATAATTGAGCTCACTCCCCATTTTACAATCCTAGGGCAATACTGTATAATATAATGTATAAAATTTTTGATTGTAGTGGTGAAATCAACGACCCAAAATTCGCCGATATAAAAATTTTCAGATCAAAGGCTGCTTTCTGGTCCTGAGAGGGTTAAGTTAGTTTTTTTTGTTTGTTTTTTGTCTTGTTTTATTGGAATGAGGTTATTTTTTGTGTGTTGTCCTTATCTTTCCTCCAATTTTTTATTATACAAATTGCGTCCCTCAAGCAATCTCTCACAAACATAAACTCGCATTTACACTAAAACACCAACATTTTGAACCAAGTTTATTCATATTTGTAGCAATATTTATTTCTATTTACCATAAATCCAACTGTACATATACATATATACACAAAAGTTGATGAACTTCTCTTTTTTTTTAATTTCTAATGGCAAATAATTATTGAAACCAAAAAATAGTACGCTTCTTATCGACTTTGGTTAAAATCATGATAAAAATATAGTAAGGTAGAACCGCTGAGAGT
>NW_016183383.1:0-5581 GCF_001687245.7 Rhagoletis zephyria | reverse complement strand
ATTTTTTTGTTTATGCTGTTTATTGTAATTTCTTAATTTAATAAAAAAATTATTTTTGTTTAATTTCTTTGTTTTTATATTGCTTCCTAAATGTTTTTTTTGCAACGCAATTAGATTTTCAAATTTGTTATTTATTTATAAATTAAATAAATTATTTTTACTTACATTTATTTAACTTTAAAAATCTTAACCACCTCCAAGCGGNCAGAACCAGAACCAGTAGTCTTCACGTGACGCCACAGCCGACATTTGTAAGAAAAGCAATTAATTGCGTTTTATTTTTGGCTTTGGCAATTCAAAGACAGATGTCGCTGATCGCCTAAGTTCTTCGAAATTGTCGAACTGGTAGGCGCATACTAGTTAATGAACTAGTATTTTTTCTAACTGGTTTGGCTTTTCACTGCAGGGTAGTTTCCGAGATATTGACTACAACTTTTTCGATAATATAGTAAAAATTTAGTTGGTGATGCAGTCATATTGAACTAATCAATATCTTAAAAATGGNTGGTAGGCGCATACTAGTTAATGAACTAGTATTTTTTCTAACTGGTTTGGCTTTTCACTGCAGGGTAGTTTACGAGATATTGACTACAACTTTTTCGATAATATAGTCAAAATTTAGTTGGTGATGCAGTCATATTGAACTAATCAATATCTTAAAAATGGCGTTCTCCATTTTTGCATAATAGTGTCGTTAAGTTGGTAAGAATTTTGATCACATTTTGTCTTATTTCATACAAAGTGGCTGCCAAATTTTGCACAAATGACGCTTACGACAAAATTTGACTAAAGAAAATCCATCATAAACTCAAAACTAATTAACAATAAACATTAAAAATGAAATAATTTAAGAATTTTGTGAACTAGTAACATTTTCAGAGAATTTGGAGAAAGTCTATCTTCGCGTTTTTGAGAAATTGCATTCCAAACTTCAATCGCGATTTCCCACAACCTGCCGAAATTAGCATACGACAATCTTTTACCCAGGCGACGATATGGAAGGTAAAAGCTCTATGTATATCTAATTTGTATCTAGGTATACGCGAAAAGTGCATAACTCGAACGGAAAATATTTTATTGTCTCTCGAATAAATCGGTTTTGGTAAAGTGTGTCAAAGATTCGTTCGCAATAATTTAAAATCAAACGTTGTTTCCGTCACAATGGAAATTTAAATTTTTAAATTGATTTCAAGGTTTTTTTCGTGATCTAAATGCACGGGTACATACGGCTGTGCGGTGTTCCGTGGAATAACAGTGCGTTTACGGTTGCCAGACGTACTGATTTTATCAGTACAGTACTGATTTTTCAACTCTGGTACTGATTTTATTCATTTCTTCAATCAGTACGCTAATCTCCTGATTTTTCAAAATTAGTACTGACTTGTACTGAATTTTTAATCCAAACAAAATACTTTAGGATTTTCTTAAGGTATTTACATTACACTGGAACTAAAAGGTAAAAAGAAAGAAGAAAATCATTTAATTATAGTTGACATGTATCAGATAATGTTTGATATGGCCAAGAAATCAATACAACAAAAAGATCAATCGTTTTACGGGCATATCGCCGGGTCGTTACGTACCAGTTGCGATAATAATTTAAAGCTGACGATTTTTTGTCGTGTGTTGTTAGTTATCTCAAATTAACATTCAGTTTAATAACAACAAATTTGCCTATAACTACGGTGACCATATTAACCAACGTAAAATAAAGGACATTTTTCTTTCAAAATGATTTAGGAAAATATTTACCAGTTAATTAACCGATTCCGAAAAATGAAGCCAAAGCCCTTTTCAAGGACTTCGCCATCCTTTGCTGCTAAAATCCGTTTACCATAATTCATACTGCACGCCGAAGCCGGCACACAATGGTTCAAAATTGGAATTTAGTGTTCATAATTCACCGTAGTCTTCATTTTTGAACCAATTTTTACTAAAACCCAAAAAAAAGTAATTTATTTCGGTGAACATTTTTTATAACATTTCAAAATTTTTTTTTTTGTAATTTTTTCGTTTTGGGGAATTATACAATTGTTTTCGATTAGTCTTTGTTATGTAACATTTATTAACTGGAAAAGGAGAATACATTTTCTTACAAATTTTCACTTCTCTGCATTTTTCACAGAAAAAAATTTATATAATCAAGTAAAAATTTACAGATTTGGCTCAACTGGTCTCTTGCAAATATTATAAGCTTTCATAAAAAAATGATCAAATTAAGTGAAAAAAATGAAGGCTCCAGTGAATTACGACCACTAAATGCCGTTTTGAACCACTGTGCAGCAGGTTTATTGTTCTCTTTCAGTGGAACTGGAAATTCAGCGTGCAACACGATCCTGGGCACAACTTTCCCTGTGCTCTATAGATTGTGAAAAGATTACCTATTAAATAAAAACCCTTAAGTGGAGTGCGAAACGAACTGGCGAAGGTTTTCATTATATTTTATAAGGGACATTTTTAGTTTTCATATTCAGTGTTTAAAAATTTACCTCTGAAAAATGCAGAGCTGATTTAAAGGACAGTTTAAGAAATAAAAGACAAAAGAGGTCCTTTATTTTGAAAAAAATTATAAAGGACATGGGGCTAAAATAAAGGACTGTCCTTTAAAATAAAGGACGGATGGTCACCGTACCTATAACTTACAATTCTGTTTTCACAATTTGCTGACATTGTTAAGGAGTTTTGCATACGAGACATAGGGCTGGTTTCTCCAACTCAACTTAGTTTAGCCACTTTTGGGCTTAAGTCAAAAGTTAGACTACGTTTTACACAGCTTATTCTTGACTATGTCAAGAAAATTGGCTTAACTAAGTTAAGTTGAGTTGAAGAAACCAGCACATAGAGTTAGATACTCTTTCTAGCGAATTCTTAGTCTTTTGAAGTTTTTGCGTAGTTGAAAAAAATAATTTAAGTCATGAGGAAATGTTGATTAAGTTCTTAAATTGTGGTACTTTTCCACAGTTTATGTAATTTATAGCGTTTTCTTTTCTCGAAATAATGTTGTATCTATTCTGCCCTGCGCCAAGGCTGTCAAGTTTTCGTGTTCTTTTCTCAGCACCTTCACATGCAAATTGCGTGCTCTTTCTTTAAAATGTTGCACTGTGATAATGTTGCCAAATAATAAGGAGAAATTTTTTTCGAGAAAAGAAAACGCCATTAGGTTTTTTTCAATACCACACTCAAACGAAGCAACTGAGAGGATCTTAAGCATATAGTTTGCTTCCTGGCGAAAAGAAAAAATCGGCTTCTAATTAAAATTTTTTAAAGGGAACTCTAAATAGGAAGTAATTTTAAAACGAAATGTATAGACTTCTTTGACTAAATATTTAAGCACTGAAGATGGATATGATCTCTTTATTGCTATTCAAAAATGTAATAAATATAAAATATTTTATTGGCTTCTGTGTACAATGATGTGTACACTCATGTTACAATGAATAACACTTTATATATTATAATTTACTTCACACGTATATATTTGTGGTTAATAAAAAATACGTTTTTCACCGAACGACTCGCTGCGTGCGTTAGCGTAGCATAAAAGCTCTTTAAAGGATTAAGCAAATAATTCATTTAACGGGAAGGATGGAAACAAAAGTCGACATTTATTTTGGTTAAAACCAATTTCTTTCCTGAATGGTTTGCGAACTGTAAGCCAAACAGTCATCACTTCTATCCCGTGTTAACGGTTTATATAAAATCTGTTCTCAGCGCAGCATGCGCTAAATAAATTTTAAAGATTAATCACTTTCTCAACTACAACAGTTTCTGTTCGGTACGTTTACCGCTCAAGTTAACGAACTTTTATAATTTTTCACGGTTTTCATCTCAAGTTGCTTGCGTTCACAGATTAGATCTGCCTACACTTCTAAGTAAAGCAACACGACTTCAGATTACTTCGTCTCCCTGCGACTGGGTATCGCCATACTTGCGTCAATACACTTTCAAAGGAATTTCCAAACTCGGTCGAAATTAATTGGTAAATTTTTTTCTCTTTTCAACGACATCTAATCTTTTCACTCAACCATGCTCATATTTTGAAAACGACGATCCAGAAGAATACACCGATTCCTTATTAGAGGTAAAACTTCAAGATCTCAACAATCGTTGGGAATCGTTACAAATTTCCTCCAAAAGGGTGTTCTTATCTATTTTAAAGAAGAAGTGTGCAATAAGTTCCAATTGTGTACTGATTGCTTCTATATCTGCAAGTCCCACATTCTGGATCAGCTCAAACTTTTTCAAGGTAGCTCATCCAATCCAGCTAACACGTCCCAGCAGGCCAAACTAACCCGTCATTCCATGTCGTTCGTTGACAACGCTATAACATGTATCAAGGTTCCACCTTGTGATACACAAATTTTCTAATGGAAGCTATGAGGATTGGTCAGCCTTTTGTGACATGTTCACGGCTGTGTATCTCAACCATTCCAAGCGAACACCGGCACAAAAACTCTATCACTTGCGAAACAAATTCGTGGTAAGGCTGGTTCCATAGTAAAGCACTACACCTTGTGCGATGAAAACTTCTCTCTTGCTTGGGAAGCATTAAGAGCTCGTTTCGAAAATAAACGCATCCTAATCGACAAGCAGCTGAAAACGCTCTTCAACTTGCCTTTTGCTAATTCCGAGAATAGCAAAGTGATTCAAATAATTCAAAATACCATAAACGATTACCTTTTGTGCCTAAAGTCTCAAGGAGTTTCAGTTTCCGATTGGGACCCAATCCTTATCTATCTATGTTCCACCAAGCTCGCAAATGAAACGCTTTCACTCTGGGAACAATCTCTGAAATCTCGTAAAGAGCTCCCCAACTGGCTCCAAATAGGCGAATTCCTAACCAGTCGGTACGCAGTGGTTGAGCGTTTATACGAGTATAATACCACAAAGGCGCGAAACTTATTCTCCCAAAAAACTCCAGCGAAGATTCCATAATATCATTCGCAAGAACAATTCTCGTTCAAATGTAAGCTGTGCAACAACAACCACACCCTTAAGTTTTGCTCTGAGTTCAAAAAAACGTTCAAGAACGCAACAAGTTCGTGGAACAAAATGGTTATTGTACCAATTGTTTGGCTTATAAACATCTTTTAAACGATTGCTCCAATGCATTCCGATATTTTCATTGCAAAAAGAACCATCACACAATGGTGCATCCTACCCCAACTACCATAACGATTCCCAAAACACCTAGTAGGAACAACAACTTCAAACCACAAAAAAATCCACCACCTCAAGGGTCAAAGTCTTCTAAAAATGCAACATCTTTGTTGCTAACTCAATCATCCGAACCTTCATCCAGTAAGTCAAGACATCCGATTTTTGACATTACCGAATACAATACCCTATCTAAGGAATCTCCTACTTCTCTATCAGATAAACCATCGAAGCCAATTTTTCTACCAACAATGAAAAAACATTGCTTCCTACTGCCCAAGTACACATCGAGCCCGTGGGTGAATTCTATACCCTCAGAGCCTTATTCGATCAAGGTTCTCAAAAAACCTTTATTTCTGAAAGGATTCAAAATCGTTAAAACTTCCAACCAATCGAGAAAACTTTTCTATAACTGGTATGGGCG
>NW_016183382.1:0-5581 GCF_001687245.7 Rhagoletis zephyria | reverse complement strand
ATTAATATACCCTTGTGCACAAGTGCGCTCGGGTATAAAAATTTAAAATAAACAAATACATACATAAAAATGCAGCATCAATGCATATGCGAAATATTTGTCTGTGCAAGAGCCACATTTGCAACATGCACGCACTTTTGACCTCAACTATCGTGTTGTTGGTGCCACAATGTTTATGCCAATACGTATGTGTGTGAGCGTGTGCGCGGCTGCTCGTTACTGTAACAACAACGCCGCCACATTATATTCGCATGGCTTGACACAAAAATTTCTATTCAGCATAAAGATTTAATGCAACATGCCACCTGCAAGCTTATGCCACACGTTTATACATAAATACATATGTATGTATGTATGTACATATACGTAACGTAGCAGTGAATCGAAATGTTGTAAGACTATTTAATACTTATCTACGTTTGGTCGATAGCAGTCTGCTGGTCTATGAATGGGCCAGGATTTGGAAAGCAAAGTAATGTTTCTACAGAGTGGTGGTCCATGTTCATATAATTATAATTTTTTGAGGGAAAAAAAATATTTTTCCCCAAAATTTTTTCTCGACATAAGTATTCAAATAAGACTGACACACTTTTTTTCGTGGTACGCCTTAAAGTACATATATTTTTTTTAATTCATATATTATATTGCGATCTGTATTTTACATTAAGCAATATTTAACACTTATTACTAAATAAAAATAATCATGTGTACCCCGAAGTGGTGCAACCATATTTTATTCGCAGGTGTTCAATATTAATAGAGATCAAATATTGATTTCCTTTTAAGACGCTGGAATGATATTGTATGAGGAGAGATTCTAGCAACAACAAGATTTAGGCGATCATGAATATTTTGCGCCAATGCATGCTTTTTTTTATTTCAGAAGCAACAGTATGGATTTTAAGGTCACAGTGTATTTGGTTGATTGTGACATAAAACGAAGCATTCACACTAAGCATTCACTTCCAAAAGCTTTTGATTGGAACCTTTGGAGTATTTCTATACTGTGAGTTTCTGCGGAGCCCCATAATTGTATTCCATATGTTCATACTGGGTTTAATATACATAAATGAATACAATAATAGCTTATTCTCGAGTGCGACCTAAGGATTTTGGTTTCAGTAGCCAATGTAAATTTCTGAGCTGCATTCCCAGTAACAGAGAACGAAAACAAACAATAGCAAACGTATCGGTATCTCTTAGTTACGCTCATTCAAGGTAACGAACCACAACCGATTCAAATCATTCGGATACATTTTGCGAGCGGTAACTTAACTCTGCTAGCGTACGCGATAGCTAATGCAAACAAAACAGTTGAATGCAGAGAAATACGGAAACAAACGAAGCATAAAGTTAGGGCTCACAACACAAAGCGAAACAATTCGTTTAGTGATCCCCTAGTATACATACATACAAATGTTTGTATGTTCATTAGGGTGATCCAGAAACATTAAAGTCGGAATTGTAACGCCCTCACCCTCTAGGATTGTTCTATATCGAAAAAGTTTTCCATGTATTTTTGTATGGGAAAAAAACAACTTTTCGTAGAAATAGTATAGAATTCTTGAAAATTAATAGTTTTCGATCGGAGAGCATAAAACTTTCGACTTCACTTTTTCACGTGTAATTTTGGACCACCCTAATGTGCAGAGGACGTGGCATTTTGCAAATACGTAAATACACACACACACACACACACACAATGCTCAGAGATCCACTGAAGCAGCTGAACGATTCTGCTAACTATATAGGCAAATTAATTTGCTGGGCTCTTGTTTGTGTATTGTGTTTTGTTTCGGTTTTGCTCAGGATGATTACCTTTACCACAATCGAAACCATGCAAGTGAGCAAATGAACAAACGATTCGTTTGGTTCCCGTTGAAATGTAAGCCCAAAATATAATAGCGCAGTGGCAGTGACAGTTTTTAAAATCAGCTGTTACAGCTAATATTGGCAGTTTCGAGAGTCTGTCTTACTTTTTGTAAAGTATTGGGAGATGGTTCAATTTCGCGTTGGAGTAAACACGCTTTTGGGATGACTATAACCACTCAGAAGCGAACATAGATATGTACATGAAATTATTGTCATTATGTGTTATAAAATTATTCACCTCAGCTCTTCTGTTCAACAGCTTTGAACTATTCTAAAGACAGTCAAAACAAAATATTTACCGAATAATCTATTTAAGAAGAAAATAGGTGTTTATCTGCTGGGTATCAATCGAGTCGCTTACATACTTATTGTTTAGTTTTACATATACTACATATGTTTATGGGGCGTTCCATACCAAAATGGACGGGGTTCACACTTCATGTGTTTGATTTGTTTCAGATGGTTGATGGATAAACAAAAATAATAAACAAATATCAAACTTTACAGCGCAAAAACAAAAACAAATCGATTTATTTTAGTAAATAACTCGAGAATGGGGCGAGAAAAATATTTGAAAAAAATCACATATATGTACACACAGGAAAATTCTCTATGAAAAGAAATAAGTTAAAAATTTTTTTTCTTACAAATCTTTTTACGTACAAATTTTGTGATAAAAAAAAATAGTTTTGAAAGTTAGTTTTTTTGAGGTGGCATATTTTCAAAAACAATTTTTAATCAAAAAATGTGTATGTGAAAAATTTTTCAAGAACCAATAATTTTTTTTTTTAATATTTCTTTTCATAGAGAATTTTCGATGTATGTACATAAGTGTGATTTTTTTTACGTTTTCCTCGCGCCGTTCTCGAGATATTTGGAAAAGTATTACATCGATTTGTTTTTGAGCTAAAGTTTTTAAAAAGGTATTAATTAAGCTCAAATTTTATACTTATATATTATTAACCCTAAGAAGTTGGAACAAATCAAACACATGAAGTGTGAACCCCGTCCATTTTGGTATGGAACGCCCCATGTACATACATACATATGTATGTGTTATGAAGGCAGTCAGGTGAACGCAGTGTGGCGGCATTGCCATATGGCGTAGGCATTACTATGAATACAAATGCAGCAACAACAAAAATGAGCACAAACAAATATCTTGAAATATAGGCGAACTTACCTACCACATAGTTGCATGCAAGTGCACTTCTATATCATAGATATCACACACTCATAACTTAGCCAAATAGCTAAGCAACTTACCGCCAAAATTCACACTTACATATGCATGTATGTACATGAAAGCAGCGTTAAAATATTTTGGTTACCCCACTTGCAAGCACACCAACATTTTAGTTGCCAATTCACAGTGGCGGTGTAGCAGTACATATTACTTTGCTTCCCAGCACATTTACATATAGATACTGGCATTATTTTATAGCTCTTTTTGGTGCGGTGTTTTTTTCGTTTTCCATTTTTAATTTTAATTTTAATAAAACGTATTACATCGCAGCGTGACATTTTTAATTGAGAGAATTTGCACGTCACTTCTGCTGCAACGCACGCACTCACCCGCTTACATACACGCATACTATCATCATAGTATCAAAATTATATTCGTGTGCAGCCAGCTGAGTGCTGCTGCCACGCAACAGCTGTTAACCGCGCCAACTGCCACCTAGCGCGCTGCGTTCGACAGATGTGCAGCATATCTATCGGTGGCATCGGAATCGCACGAACAGGGGCAATGGTAACAGCAGCAGCAGCAGCAGCAGCAGCAGCATCAGCACCGGTACTTGCTGTAAGGGATATGAATTTAATTTTTGTACGTTTTTTTCCTGTATGAAATTTTTTTTGCAGCGTTACTAGTGCTTTTGTGCGCAATTATGCAACTATGACACAGTACCGGTCCCACCTACATACATACATACTTGCATGCATTCATATTGGTTTTTATGAGCACGCGTTGAACTTTCGCATTTGAGAGCTGGTTTTTCTTCGTTGCAAACATTTGAATTAAATGGAACTCCACTCCGCAAATCTGTTGAATTCATGTCGAATTTAATTTCAATGACTTTTAATGAGGTTGCCAGCTTTTACGCGCACAGATGTCCTGCTTGTAGTATATGTATGTATAGCAACAGATTTGTTAGTGTCCTTTGAATTTACTTACCTGCTTTTTCGCTGGTTTGTTTGAACGTTTCGATCGTTATTTGCAAACTGTGACAAAAACCGCGTATGAATGAGCTATGGAAATGTTTTGGGGTTGATTTTTTTTTGTTTTTGTAACAGTGGGTGGATGGCTATGGCAAAACGCTAACATTTTGAAGAGAAATAAACAAAAACTTTGGATGCAAAGAGATAGTGTGTCGAGTAAATGATATTAAGTTGGCATCTACTAAAACAGGTTTGCAATAGAAACTTGTTGGTAAAGACTTTCGAATTTCGGATGTCTTTGGTTTCGGCAAGATAAAAAAAAAATGTGTAGCATTAGAGGAAAAACCACATTTACGTGCATCTTTTGTTGCTTCTGGCATAGAAAGTGTTCGGATTTTTTTCGTCTAAGTCAAAGCGTGCCATATGAAATAAAAAAAAAAATACAAAATAAAAAATTAAATTGGAAAAAAATTAAAGCTGTTGCAACTTAATTTGTTAGTAAATTTGTTTGTTTCTCGAAGCATTTATATACTTTGCAAGGCCCAGTAATCAGCGGTTGTGCTCCTGAGTTGGGCGGACGTTCCAAAAGCTGCTAATGCAAATGGATTTTAACAATTTAGAATTTTTGTGAGAACAAATGAAATTTACGAGACTAAATAATTTGAAAAGATCGAAATCAGCTGTTTTAATGTTACTACCTGTTCAATGTGCCTTGATGGTATGTACGTATTTTAATAACTTTTGCTTTGAAACAGGTATACAAAATGGATTATTCTGCCTTAAAGGCAGTAAAAAAACAACTATTTTTCGATGAAAACCCCATAAAACTAGCTCATAAAATTTAGGTAGCTCATTAAAATTGGGTGTAATAAAGTGCAAGTGCAATGTGCTGCCTACTTGCTTCCTTATAAAAAAATTGTCAACATACTTATGTACATTGTACGAAAAAAATGAGAACCATCAACAAATGAAAAAACCAAAATTAACAGTAAGTCCAAGCTACTTCAGATTTTTACTTTATTATACTAAAATTTCATGAATTTTTGCAACAAATTTTGTGAGGTAAAAATCTCGAGAAAAGTACCATACAAATGTGTAATGCTGCTACAAGGATGCTGTTTCAAGGCTAATCTATCAAGGATCATTTAAAGAGGTTATAAGATCTGTTGGCTTTTTTTTTGTTTCATATTCGACTCCCATAAATATGGTCACTGTAACTATAGCCCTGTTCGCGTACGCACTATTCAGTATTGATTTTACTGGTTTTTACTGAAAAGCGTTTTCGTACGCAGAAAATTTCAAGAAAACAGCAAAAGAGAGAGAATTGATAGAGCAAAAATTACAGCTGAACTTGCAAGTTTTACTGGATAAATATTTACTAGTAACTATTTGCTGCTGCTGCTGGCATAATGCTTAATGCAATTCACATTACCAAAAGAATTGTTTGTGGTGTTTTTAGAGTAACAATTGACAAAATAAAGCTATTTAAATATATATGAGATGGGAAATACTATACTATTTCTTAGAAAATTGCGTCGGAAAATGACGA
>NW_016183381.1:0-5581 GCF_001687245.7 Rhagoletis zephyria | reverse complement strand
TTTCCAAAAAACAACTCGCATGAGGATACAAATTTGAATTAATTGATTGAATTTAAACATTTTTCGAAACTTGGCATTTGTTTACAAAAACTCCCAATAAATTATTGATAATTTTCTAGGCCGTTTAACGCAAATAGTACAACGTCTAGTCCTCGTACAGTTTTCGCTTTCACATTAATAAGCTAGAAGTGCCAAAAACCACAAAATTTTGTTGCGATAAATTGTGCCAGCGTTGAAGCGAAAACTGTATAAAACTGCAAACTATTGCAAAGAAAATTAAGGCAAGTATGGCATAACTAAAATTTGTTAGGGCGGCACAATTTATTTGGAGAACCCAATCGATTATATTTCGTTGCCGGAAGTAGAACAACTTATAAATTCAATACAAAGTTATGCGTTTCTGATCACGCTGATGATTTTGGCAGAACAAGTTATGTCATTGTCCAGCACAAGAGAGATTCTTTTTTGCTTCGCAGAAACAAAGTATTATGATCTTCAAGCAAAATCCAATTTTTTAGTTTTTTAGAACTATAATTGTTAGCTATAACACAGATAGCGCCTTATCATATGTATTGTACTATAAAACGCAAAATTCATGTAATTTTTTTTTTTGATATTAAGAAAATAGAACTCCAAAAATTTATAACTTTATGTTAAAATTTTATTACATGCCTAATGAATGATTGTTACCACACAAATATATAAATCTGTACATTGTATATGTATAATAATGCCTTATACAGTGCCAAAAATGGCAAGCACTTCTCGAAAACAGAACAAAATAAACATAAACGTGCATTTAACAACCGTTGTTGAAAGCCATTTTGTAGGCTCAGTATGACTTTTCGTAAATAAATTGGGTAAAATGTTAGGACTTAACAGCAATTGGGTCTTGGCCAAGTTGGTGGCCGACATACGTAGACAGTTATTGTTATTACTAGAGTAGTAGGGTTGCCACCCAGCTAAAAGCTAAGCTGAGGTAAAGATGTAAATAATTTAAGTAAACCATTACAAATAAATGCACCAAAAATGGCGAGAGGTTCATAGAATTCTGCAATGGTAATCGCCTCGTGGTAGGTGACACGTTCTTTTACCATAAACCAAGGCCCATTAAACAAGTAGCATCATTGCAGCAAAAAACAATCAGCTGCGTGTATATTCAAATACATTTTGCACTTTCGAGTCAGTTTATGAGTTGCTTTTTTGCTGTTAGCAACAAAAGAGAGTCTTGAACTAAAAATCCATCGAACGAGTCCATCGCTATTTGATTGACCGACTCAAAACCACTAAATTTTTGCAGCAGTTTGAGTGGTTGGAAAGCCACCACGCCGTTTTCGCCTCTAGATGCCCGAAGAAAACCTGCGAGCTAATTTTAGAACGTGCTATACTCAGAACCTATTTAGCCTCTGCTAGAACATCGGAGGGAGCTTCTTTCTGACATAGGCAACCTAGCCAGAGAAGAAGAAATTACTACTTACCGCGGTGGGTTCCTTTATATATAAGATCTCGAAGCAGCTGATCAAAAGAAAAAAAATTGTAATTGAGCAGTTTGTGAGCAACGCACATGTTCGTCTTCTGCAGTGGGAAGAGGGGCAGCTCGCTAGATATGATGACCACTTTGCCATTTCTGAACACGTTTAAACTGATTACGTTCTGACTTTTGCAGAACGACTGTCTGAATACCCATACCATACCATGTCTATGATCTTAGAAGTTCACTGTAGGGTTGACAAGGTTGCTTACTCTCACCTCTTCTCTTTCTTTTGGTGACTGGTGATGTGTTAGGCGTTGCAACGAGGCCACACATCGACCTTAGACTTCGATGGCGCATGTCCAGTTCACTGCAGAACACTGCCTACGCGGACGACATACATATGGCGTACCGTTTTTCTGATCGGCCTAAAACAAGTTTCTAAGTATGACATCGAAATCTTGTGGTCTCTGACCAAACTCTTTCATATAAATTCGCCGAGGAAATGCGGACGCTGGCGTCACTACCAATATATTGACCGCATAAGAGGAAGTGAATAGGCTACACTTTACGCATTTCAAAGAACACATTGGAATGTAGCCCTGTCTTGTAGTTTAAATGGCAGACGTCCCGGCAGACTATGCGAAACATGGAGAAGCAATTCGAGTTAAGCTGACGAAGCTCAAAGCGATTTCCAGAAACAGAACCTTACGCCACGCAGGCCTATTACAAGCTTTATGCTCCACTTGGGATTAAAGTAAACGGAGAAAAAGAAGAATTTAATGCACATACAGGATCGCCGACAGCCGAGCCGGGCCCAGGAAAGACCTAATCGTCGCGCCTTTTGAATAGAAATATTTTTTAGTAAATCCCCAATCTTTCTTAGGGTTTATTTTGTATGAATTACGAATATAAGGACTTAGGAAAAATATATACTAACTATGCATGTATTAGTCTAAAGATAGTTTACTCGATACACAAGATTATTACAGTTTAACTTAAAATTTGTAATTTTTGGTGTATGCCTTTGGTTAATTGTTTTTCAATG
Organism: Rhagoletis zephyria; assembly: GCF_001687245.7. Classification (NCBI taxonomy): domain Eukaryota; kingdom Metazoa; phylum Arthropoda; class Insecta; order Diptera; family Tephritidae; genus Rhagoletis; species Rhagoletis zephyria. The sequence continues at coordinate 3,062 of NW_016183381.1, read as the reverse complement.
AAGATTTAATAAAAAATATTAACAGGTCTATACTCGCTAGTAGCAACATTTTTACCATTAACTAAAGTTTCAGTTTTTGAATAGAATTTTTTAAATTTTCGGTTACAAAATGTTCGGTAATACCATGTCCCCACCAAAATGTTAACCATCTCAAACCGAACTTAACCACATCACTAACTATTGCTGTCCACACTGCGGTTTGAAGTTTATAAAACAGTACAAATGTAGAGAACAGTGTTCGGACCTGCAAAACTCGATTCAGAACTAAATCGCTGCAAAAATCGGAGCAAAAACAAATTTTCCGTTCTGGATTGAATTTTTTATTTTTGTTTCTGACATTAATTGCTTGACTAAAATATTTTCTATTCATGCAAAGTAAGAACGCGAAGCAATGTAAAGATAATATGTTACATATTAAGGTGATTTTTAGCATTTTCTATAAAGCAGAACGTTTCTAACACTTAATTTTTTAAAGAGCAATAGGATTTAAACTTTTCCTACTTTATATAAATTTTATTCGACATATATTTTTTAACAACTTAAGTATAGTTCTGCATCCGCTAATCTCTACAGCCGTACATCAAAAAATAACGAAGTTACTTTACTGACGCATTGCTATGAAAGAATTAATTTTTAACAGTGAGATTTGGCTAACTTTCCATTTTTTTACTGAAACCGGTGGTGAACACTCAAAAAACGGCCCCAAGAGGGGCGTAGCATGAATGAAAAAAAACGGAATAGATTTGAAGTCAATATGAGTAGAGGAGTAGATTTCAAATTTTTTCAAAAACCGGAGTAAATCTACTCTGGTCTTAGTTAAGTCCAAACACTAGTAAGAAACGAATTTTTTACATTTTAACGCTAATGACCCACAGATGGCGGAAAAACACAGGATTGTATCAGACTTTCGACGTGGTTTCGAGTTGGTTAGCTTTTAACCATCTCAGTGAAATGGTTAAGTGCTGTCATTTTTATATGGCGAAACTACGCTAAATGAAGTGGGTAATCGGGATAACCAACTCAACAGCCATAACTACGTGGTTAGCTCCGGTGGGGACATGGTATAAGGTTCAGAATAAATTTTCGTCATATTCTCCTGTGAATTTGGTTGAGAAAAACTTTCTTCTTCGTTAAACGCAAGATTTTTCTGAAAAGAAACACACTTGCTTATTTGTGTTTATGCTACCGCTCCATATAGGGTGTTCTTGAAAAGTTTTCGAACTGGCTGCCGAGATAAAGAGATCTTCCACTCAGCCATCGGTATATACATTAGGACGGGTCAATTTGTATGGGGGATTTTTTCGACTATGCGCGTTTAGCACAGAGGGATTCTACATGTAATTCCGAGAAAACTTCCCGAAGAAACCATGCGTCTGAAATCAATTCGGAGTTTGCCAAATTGCGAAAATAGGTCACTTAGCATTTTGCTTTTGTATAAAAACATGCTTTAAGGGTTTGCTTTGGCATAAAGAAGCTATTTCTGCAATTATTTTCTTCTTAAAACCTCCAACAGAGGAATCTATTTTCGCAATTTGGCAAATTCCAAATTAATTTTAGATCTATGGTTTCTTCGGCGAATTTGTTTAGAATTATACGTAGAATCCTCCCATTCTATACCCGCATAGTAAAAATTAAATTGACCCTCCCTAATGTACATATTTGAATTTTCCAAAAATTTATTAGTTTTTTTTTCAAATCTCTTCATTGCCTGGGCTCCTATTATTCATTCAGGGCCGGGGAAGTTGAAACTACTGACGTCCCCTCTCCCTCCCCTCGACGCACCTGTGCCCATATACCTTTGGATGATTAATATGTTGGGAAAAACTTTAATCTGCACATACATCTTTATTTGGCAACCCTTAACCTTTTTTATTTTAATTTTTCTAAAATATCGCCAGTCACTGACACTTTATTGCATATGTTTGAATTAGAAAAATCATGTGTACACTGCCAACGTTAATACGTAAAATCGTGTGGTGCGTAATTATATCGAAAACCTAAAATAAACAGCAAAACTAATAATATAAATGTGGTAAAAAAAAATAGCAGCAATTACCAGCGAATTGGTAAAAAGAGTGGCCGCGCAATAAAATCACTGTCTTTCATTTTTCACCACACTCCCTAATTTTCTGGCACAAGCGAAAAATATTTTCTTTCTTTGTTGTTATTTTTTTACTATTTGCCTATCCAATACAGTCGGTGGTTACTTATACGACAAAATTTTGTTTTTGACCACTTCCATACGGTTCATGCCACGCATCTCTGTCACCAGCGTGCAATTAATGAAAAAGAAATAAAATAGCAGCTAAACTTTTGTAGCTTTTGGCTGACCATTGGCATAACCACTCCCCCGCTTCAAATTCAAGTCACGCGTGCGACACAAAAGTCCAGCAGCGAGTGTCGTTTTTTTTTGCTGTTATTGCTGTTCAAAAAAAAAGTGTAGATTTTTGTATTTGGCGTTTATGTTCTATCGCATTGACAATTGTTGTTTAACTACACTGTTGTTATTGTTGGTGAGTTATTGCTATTTTTGCAGTTGTCGTCTGATTTCAAGCTGCTGTAGTTCACTTTTTATGTACAAGCTGACAATTTTTTTTTTGCATTTTTTATTGTACGCTGAAAAGCAAAAATTTCCCTGAGGCTAAAAGCGAATATTTTGCCAATTGTATGTACATATTTTGGCATGTACATAGCTTATTCAATAACGACAACAACAAGTTTATAAAGAAAAAAAGAAATGGAAAAAACAATTGCCATGTTGTTGTTTACAAAATATCGGAATACACAAAAACAGATTAGCAATAAGGCTATGAAATGCAAGCCGATGTGGGAGCGCGATAGAATGGTAATAAAAATACATTGAAAAGCGGTTAATTCGGGAAGTCACGTGCAGGCATCATAAACCAAAAAGACAACAAAATTCAAATACATACATACATATGTACATAAATATTTAGTAAAAACGTGAAAAACGAGTGGTCGTGCAATAAATGGATCATGAAATTCTTATGAGAACAATGAAAACAATCTGGTGTTTGAAAAAAAAAATATTTTTTTTTTTT
>NW_016183380.1:4036-5581 GCF_001687245.7 Rhagoletis zephyria | reverse complement strand
AAACTGCGATATTTTAGTAACTACTGAAGATAATTCACTCAAAATTGTTTATACTTTTCTTAAAGCTCTTTAATTTGACATCCATGCTTAATATTTCATATAACTTGGGTATAAAATCGTTTAATTAGACTTCTCAAATAGGTGGCAACCTTATTCAAAATATTTCCAAACTACTATTTTCTTAAACCTCTTTTGTATGACACCCTTATAGCGATATCTTATTCACTTACCAAATTCTTTTAGTTAAAATTTAATTACAATTTTTTTAACATAAGGCAACTCTCCTATAGGTAGTTAAGTTATAAAGCCTTTTCAAAACCATTTCGATTGATACCCATATTTAATAATTGATTTAACTTTTTAATTAATTTTGCTTCATTTCTAACAGGTGGCATATTTTTTCAAAAAAGTAAAACCTGCCTGAACATCCACACCCTAAGCCCTTTAATTTGGTACCCCACTTTAGAAAATTGAACGGACAGTGCGGATCTGAGGGCATTGATTAGTAAAAAACTTGAATTTAATTATTTAACAGGTGGCAAAAAATAAAACCACAGGCCAAGCGCTTTAATTTGACACCCCATTTTTGAAAATTGAACGAACGGTGCAGATCTTTTATGCTGCACAAGAAATGCCTTCGCGTATTATATACATACATACATACTAGTGAGCCCGCATGGCGTTAAGACGCCAAAATTGAGCTTAGTATTTTAAACAGATGGCAACACTATTCACAAACCTTTATAAATATTGCAAATGTTTCAGGTAAATTCGTCCATCCCTTTTTGAACGAAGAGAGGCCTCAAATGACGTCGGGTTTTCATTTCCTCATAATTCAAACCACCGTGCACCGCTAAAAAAGGTCGTGACTTCAAAAAATAAAACCCTAATGCACATTAAGAATGACAGTGCTGATCTGATGATCTTCACATTAAAGATCTAATGACCATAATAAAAAAATTATTTATTTATAAAAATTAACTCAAACTAATTTTTTCGGTATATTATGGGTTTATTCGAAAGAACCATTCCCATTAGATATGGAACGCGATTTCATCGTGACTGTCTTCGCAGTAGCACATCCTGTTAACCCAGTTATCCAAGACCTTGTTGATGGTTTCTGGCTCTATCGTAAGATATGCCCGACATACGCCTTAAAGGCCTGAATCGTTAATAGATTGTTCGCATTATATCGGTCCTTCACGGCATGGCACAAAAAAGACTAAGGGTGTGAATTCGCGGCTTCGAGGGGGCCAATTGACTTCATCGAGGCAGCTGATAACACAATTACCGAAATTTATCGGCCAAAATAAAAATCGAATAGATGGCAACCCTAACAAAAAATATTTTCAAACTAAAGTTTTTTAAAAACTCTTTTGCCACTCATATTTTAATATGTCATTAAAATTGTGCAAAAGCTAAATAAATTAGGCTTTTCAAACAGATGGCAACCTTCTGCGAAGCATTTTCAAACTGAAATCTTTTAAAGCTCTTTCGTCTGATACATTGATACATAATTCAATTACCTAAAGAATTAAATTGAAT
>NW_016183380.1:0-807 GCF_001687245.7 Rhagoletis zephyria | reverse complement strand
GATGACGATGACGATGACGATGACGATGACGATGGCGATGACGATGACGATGACGATGAAGATTGAAGATGAAGATGAAGATGAAGATGAAGATGAAGATGAAGATGAATGATAAAGATGAAGATAAATATAGGCAGACTGTTATTATTAATAATATTGAATTAAACAGTTTGTGTCTTATTTTAGTTGCAACAATCTACTAGTTAATATTGAATACATGGATGTTTTCTCAGGCAAAAAAAATATTTAAACTTTGCAGTTGGTTATAAAAAAAAAATTAAAGGTCGGTAAAAAAATTTTAAATAAATATGTTTTTTGCATATTAGAAAATATGTAGATGTGTATGTATATCGCACATTTCTTTCTTGCATTTCCTCTATTAAGTTTCAAGGGACTACACGCACTGAGTTTTTTTTATCAATCCGAGATAGATTAAAACAACATGTGTGAGACAACCGAAATCAGAAGGAACTAGGCCAAACACCTAGGAAAGGATGAATGCGGCTATTAATTTCATTTTTGTGAACTTATGTACAATTATAAACATACATATTTAAACTAAAAACTTAAACATTTCTTCATTAGCAAATAAATCTAGAAACATATATAATTTCACACAAGTACTTAATTTAAGTTATCAAAACATATTGCAAATTTACAATAATATTGTTTTAAATTTTTCTAATTTTTAGATAATCTTGCTTTTTCAAACTACTGATTGCTTTATTCCGGACGCAGAAAAAAAGTAAGGATTAATTAATTTTTTAAATTTCCGTGAATAAAATGAGGAATAAAAAGATCTACATG
>NW_016183379.1:0-5581 GCF_001687245.7 Rhagoletis zephyria | reverse complement strand
AAAAAAAAAACAACTCATTTTTAAAGAAATAAATATTGTACCAGCATGCTGGTAATTTAAATGCTTCGAGCCTTATGGTACAATCACTTGATGGATCCACCAAGCTGGTGTCGTATATTTCCCCTTTTATACAAAAACGTTTTTGGTTGGATAAAATCTTTGCTTTTTTTCCAGGGTTCATTGTTTTTATACCATTACTTATTGAAAATGTTTGCATGTATACTGATATATGTATATGTAAGTAAAAAAAATTAGCTAGCATTTTTAGCCCTTTTTTAAAAGGAATTTGGCTACCACTAAAAATGATTCGCGGCAACACAGTATACGACTTGTACGTGAAAGCCGAGTGGCTCCGTGAGACTCGCGTGTGCATAAGTGATCGGACATCTACCACATTGTGGTAGATCTGCCACTTTTTTGAGCATCTGTCACATCTACCACACAAGGTCTGAAATCTACCACATATTCGCGTTTTTGAGTACCTAGTTTTATTATTGCTCGACATAATTTTCTTAATTTTAAGAGCAAAAATTTACCAACACTAACCACTATATGGTAACAAGAATGATATAATAGAAGATTCCGCATTCCCGGCGGCGATGAAAGTTCTCAAATAAAAGTAAACAAAGCCGAATGGGAGGATCAAATAAACTGCAAAATAGTAAATTTTCTCAATAATAAATTTTTCGACAGGAAACGTGGTTTCATTATGATAAATTTTTAAATATATGATTTATAAAAAAGAATTAATTGCGAAAATTAAAAAAAAACGGCGATTTTTGATAAAGTATTAGCAAATTTCAGTGCATCTAAAGTTTCTCAAAATAAAGAAAAAAGGTTTTTTCTTAACAGCAGTCGTCCCTCGGCAGGCAATAGCAAACCTCCGAGTGCATTTCTGCCATGAAAAACAGCTTCTCATAAAAATACAATCGCCGTTCGGAGTCGGCGTAAAACTGTAGGTCCCTCCGCTCTGTGTGACAACATCAAGGCGCACGCCACAAATCGGAGGAGAAGCTCGGCCAAACACTAACATATGTGTAAGCGCCAATCTATTATTATTATTAAAGTTTCTGAGGCGTTGTTTACATTTACTTGAGAATTGTCAAAATCAGCAAATCCCAAGTAGCGGTTTCTGTAACGTGCCACATTTGTTCGTGATGTGATAACTTTAGACGCTGGCAGCACTCCGCAAGGTTGCAAAAAAAATGTATGATTTATGTTCGAAAAATATCTTGATATGGAAGGAACCGCTTTACACTGTCAAGGAAAAAAATTGCGAAACCTCAATGCAATTTTTAGCAACTTCAATCTTGCATTTCGTTATGCTAAAATTAATTTTTTTTAGAGTCTAATTAAAAAGTTTGCAATTTAGGTGAAACCTTACAGAATTTCTTTAATTTTTGTACAAAGCTTGATCCAAAACCTGAGATCTACCACATTTTTGCAGATTCTACCACACAGAATTTTTTTTTAAGTCCGATCACTGGTGTGCACCACTGATCACGGTTGCCGTTTTGGTCCAAATTTGGCCCATTTCTTTTCGTATAGTCCATTAGTCCAATTCTTTTTAAAATGGTCCATTTCACAAGCCTTTGGTTAGGTTATTATCACCATTTCACTTCATGCAATAGTTTCGCGTTTTCAACTTTTTCTATTTAATTGATGAATATTCCGCCCTATGTTGAATATCGTTATCGTCAGAAAAAGTGACGATACGGCCATCGTCAGCCATGTTACTGATGCGCTGACGATCGTTGACGATGACGATGACGATATTCAGCATAGGGCTGATTGGCAACATCTGCTAAACTGATCTTCAAAAATGGCATGGCTACAGTGTTGTCGTTTAAGCCCTTTGCTGGATTAAGCTACCACATACTTTTTTGGCCACATAAATTAAAAATTGCCACTAGCCCTTTTTTTAGCGCTTCGGAAAAATGATTCATCCCTGACATGAAAAAGTTGCATATGCTTAATTTGATCTCTTTTTTTCATTTATGTAAGAGATGAATTTTTAATTTAAGAAAGACTCTATGTGTGTGTATATGTATTGTTGTTCCTTACGTTTTTACACAAACTATTAAAGGGTTAGGATCGTTAACTTATCTATTAACGATTTAACTATACTTTAAAATTTCCCTAATATGCTTAATTTGTTAAAGGGCCCATAGATGATACCACCATGCTGGCGTCATCAAGTGTTGGTGCCAGCCGATTGACCGTGTATGTTCTTGCGGTGTGATTGTACCTGCTGCTAGTCCGACATCCAAAACGATTTGAATATTTTATGATTGTACCAACATGCTGGTGTCGTGAGTGGTGAAATTAGGTTATTTTATAAGTAAAAAGTATTTTACCGGAAATTATGAGTCAAAGTCTCTAGTCATTTCGCTCCTTTCTGGACCTCAATTGCAAAGAAATAAATATTGTACCAGCATGCTGGTATGTTATATGCCTCGAGCTTGATGGTACGATCTCTTGATAGTGCCAGCAAGCTGGTGTCGTGTATGTGCCCCTTTATATGTACATATATGTTAGTAAAAAATTTTAGCTACCATTTTTAGCCACAATGAATTTTGTTAGCTCTTTTTAGCCCTTTTTTAAAAGGAATTTGGCTACCGCTAAAAATTATTCGCGGCAACACTGCATGGCTAATCATCTGTCAAAGCACGCTTCAAAAAATATCGCGGTTTCTTGCTATTTTCAATTACTCGGTGACCAATATAAAAGTGGCTGGAAAAAATATGGAAAGGTATCAAAACTTTAATCATAGCATTTAGCAAATGAAAATAATATTCGATTTCAATCGAAAAGATATTAAACATCTTGAGATTATAACACCACAAAAAGTTCTTTCTGATACTGTTGTACCAATTTTGCCACTACTCGACCAATTTCCTGCATTGGTAAATGATGCAGACATAATTGAATGTCAATTTCGCAAATTGAGGCTGAGTGAAGGTAACTTCAAAAACTGTACCAATATAGAACGTTTTTGGGATCAAGTAAATTTGATTAAAAATGGATTGGGTGAAGCGGCCTTTGGAGAATTGTGTGATTTAGCTCATAACATTTTTAGTCTGTTTCACAGTTCCGCAGGAGCTGAGCGCAAATTGTTTGATTTAGCATTAATAAAAACGAAATTAAGAAACAAATTATAATTTAAGACTTTAAATAATATAATGTTTATAATATACAATTGTATTGCACTTTGGATTCAATATGACAGAAATCGTTATAAAAACTGAATTGGCATATTTTATTTATAAAGAGGAATGAACTCCACTCAATTTCCCGATGTAATAAAAATTGGTCCATTTTTTACCATTTGGTCCATTTTTTGGTCCGAGAAATAAATTGGAAATGGTAACCATGCCACTGATGTATATCCATAGGTTTCCCGGAAACGGCTGTAACGCTTTTCATGAGACTTTGTATTCAGATAACGGTTTGCTTTTTGTGTTTTCAACTTGTTACAAATAAAATAACATCTTGGGTATCAAATGGAAAATATTAAAAAAACCCAATTTAGAAATATTTTTGAATATATTTTTACTAAAGCAATTTAATATGGATATCAAATGAAAAATATTTTTGAGAATTTAAATCCAGAAATATTTTCCATGAGGGTTGTCATGTTTTTTTTTTGTAGTGCAAATTTTTATCTTAGCATCGAGCATATACATATACATACACACATATACACAAGAATATAGAGGGCTTATATTCAATACCCTCTATCTGCATTTTCCACAAAATGAGATTCTGATATAAAAACCCACGTGAGACCTAACTGTCATCGGCGATGTCACTGCATAACGCTTGACAGAAGAATTTACTTTTAAATGAATGTCTTAAATTTAAGTGTGAAGTATTATTCGCAAACTTAGAAAATAACAAATTGTTTCACTGTTAGCTTAATACCATGTTCTGACCGACATCGAAAACATGTTTTCGTTGGTAAAACTGGTTTTCGACCTAAAACTTGTGTTTTCGTCCATGTATAATCTGCCAAACGAAAACTAGTTTTCGCTGAAAACCACTTGAAAACTCAGGTTCCACTCATTCCAATCGGTGTCTGCACTAGTTTTTTTCGATTATTTATCGAAGTGGAAGTCAAATTTTATCATCTTTAATAAGTTAATTCCAGTTTTGTTGTTAATTGGCTGGCCAAAATAAAGTAAGCATGGAATTAAAAGGTTGTTAATGAAAAGAAATTGAAGGAAAAGTATTTTGGTTTTTTTTTTTGTGTAGCAAGACTGTAAACAAAGGATGAAAGAAATGTCAACGAAAACACCAACAGTCGGTGTGAATAGCTTTCAGCCCACAATCCCAAAACACGTTTTCAAGGTGTTTTCGTGGTCGGTCAGAACATGGTATAACACGCGTTTCTGTTTGGATATAGTACTAACAGATATAATAAATATTACAGGTATTGTGTTCTCAGATAGCGCATATTCAATTCTGCCTTAATTACGAAACATCATAGTTGCCTACGCTTAAACATTTAAGGTAAGGGAAAAATTGATATTTTCAAGCACTATGTACACATATGTATTTTTTTAAACACATTTTTTTGCTGAGAACTTATTTAAATTCTAAAAACTGAACGCCAACTTGAATGAAAAAACCAACACTGAAATGTGTCAAAATGAAAACAAAAGCAAAACTCTCTGGGAAGACAATAGGTTTGTTCTTCGAAAATCCAGCGAGAATTATCCCTGAAAATATCAGATAGTAAGAAAAAATGCTCCCAAATTCTCTATCAAGTAGATAAACTTGTAAATTCCTGCAAATTTCCGTTCGTGCAGAAATTTGAAAGTTTATCTACTTGATAGAGAATTTGGGAGCATTTTTTCTTACTAGCCAGCTAGGGTCCACGTTAGCATTTCAAACATAATACATTTGTATAGAATTTTTAAAATTCTTTCAAAGGGCAAAAAACGGGATCTACATGTATATTTCTTGTTAATCCGACTTTCTTCAACATACGTTTCAATTTCTTTGTCGTAGTAACTGTCTGGTTTCCTAAATCGACTCAGGTTGCAATTTCATTTCGATTACGAATACAGTTTTTTTCAGCCGAGTACCTTTCAAATCATTGGAATTAACTAAACTAATTAAGTAAGCAAGTATTTGCTTACATTTTTCATTTTAAAATTGCCTAAATTTTTTACTTTTTTAAATTTAACGAACTTGTTTGTTAAAATTATCCTCGAAAAAAAATCCCACCATGTGCCACAATCATATGCTTTTCCTAATTGCAAATTCTTGCAAAATTTTTTCCAACTTCTCTCCAAGAACTAGTTAGTCTTTCTACCTGTGATTTATTTTAATAAAACATGTGAAATTTAGTTGAAACAGTTTAGCCGTTTTTAGCCGGCTTTTTCGCAAATTTAGCCGGTTGGTCCAAAAAGTTCTAGCAACACTGCTCCCAATACAAGCGCNAAATTTAGCCGGTTGGTCCAAAAAGTTCTAGCAACACTGCTCCCAATGCAAGCGCAATAATTTTGTATTAGTATGTGTGTACTAAACAAAACAGCTTGTGCACGCGAACCTTACAGCATGAAGTACAAACGCA
>NW_016183377.1:0-5582 GCF_001687245.7 Rhagoletis zephyria | reverse complement strand
GAGAGAGAGAGAGAGAGAGAGAGAGTAGTTGGCAGTTCAAAGACGACAAGACCACCTCCACAAGTGGTTGAGAGAAAAGGAGAGGACCTCTCTCTTTCTCGTCGTGGGCACCGTTTTCCCCGATCTACCCCGAATGGTGCCGGATCTAAAGTGAAAGAGAGAAAGAACGCTGAGCAGCTCTGTCCGCTCGGTGATAACCTACATTGACGGGCAAACCGACGCCGTCCGTCTGCCTGTCCGACCTACCTGCCTGTACTCTCTTGCTGCTGCTTCTGCCAAGTGGGTTAAGCGTACGGTGTCAGCAAAGAAGGCAGTTGTGAGAGAGTACACACACAGAGAGTTGAAGCAGGCGGTAAACTGCTGCTCTTTGCCTTAGCTCGTACACCTCATTCGACGTCGTTGTTGTCGTCGTTCTCGCTCAATGACCTCGTCTTCCAAGTCATGAAGTGTCGGCGACCACTTCTCTCTTTCTTNACACCTCATTCGACGTCGTTGTTGTCGTCGTTCTCGCTCAATGACCTCGTCTTCCAAGTCATGAAGTGTCGGCGACCACTTCTCTCTTTCTTTTTGTCGTAAATGACCGTACCTGGTAGCAACCATTGTTTCTAAATGGTGGCAAAAACCTTGCCCGACACTGAACGACAGCTGTTGCTGCTGCGCAGTACCTGTTGCTGCCGGGCGGCTGCGGCCACCCGCAGAATTCACAACAAACAGTCACCATCGACCGAATTCTATCTGTGTTCAGCACTTGGAGCACAACAAAAAGATTAGACACTCAGGTACGTGACCCAAAACTGAGAATGCCTAAACACTGGCCAAATGTGCTAGTTAGTTGTGAGTGAATATGCGCAACAGCACTAATTGAGACATTCGTGCGAGCTGCAATTGAACAAAAGGGGACAGAGTGGCACATCATTAAGAATTACATGTAAACATCCAATACAAAAGTAAGCGTGTCTGTCCGCTGTTCTGAGCTGAAGTAGGACATAGAGTTAAGGCATGGCATGGCAATGTCATGGCGCCCACAAGCCGTAATGGTAACCCATCAGCATCGAGTCTAAAAGACAGGTCGTGCATTCTTGCTGTAAGAGATCTGCGAGAGCGCCCAAAGAGAAAGAGAGAGGGATGTTGTGCCTTTGCCATTTGGTCTCTCTCACTTCGTCATAGTCGTGTGTAGTGGCTCTCCCTCTTGTCGCAGACGACAGTAGTTCAGTAGGAGGCTGACTGAAGTACTGAAGTACCGTTAGCATGTCTGCTGACCTTGACTCTGCCCTAGATTGACCAATGCTGATGGTGATGGTGATGCCCGGCAGACTAGAGCAGACAAAGTAGAGAGTCACGACGAGAGAAGTGATGCTAAGCTGCGTAGGTACTTTGCTTTTCTTGATCAGGTTACACAACACAAGCACACAAGCTGTTGTGAAGCCGTGACCAATTGTCTGAAGATTAGATTGCGGTACGATAGTTGAAAAAACAATACCTGAGGAGCAAAAATTAACGAACGACCCATATTTGGCACCTGGTACAGTCGAATACGGCGATTTATCGATGAGCACATGCTGTGAGCACTGTTCAAGATTAACTTGTGGCATTGCAAAGGTGAGGCAGAGAATAGCTGTTCAGTTATATCAAATGAGCCGAGCTATTTTATCTATGTTCATGAAATCTCGCTGCCAATAAACAAATTTGCAAATTAATGCCCATCCTTTATTACTTCACAGGGGAAATGTGTGTTTGTGCGCGTTTTGCCTAATTAGCAGTGTTAAATGCAAATAGAAATCAGCCAGCAAACTGCTCTGCTAGAGCAACTGACACCAGTGTAACACTCACTTGAGAACGAGCACTCCTTTGCACACTCCTAATCTCATCTAAGGTAGCAGAAAAGCAATCCACTTCAACAACAGTTTGAAGGGTTTTTTCTCTTGTACAATTTCCGTTACATAAACGGGAGAAAAACAGCAGCAGTATTAGGAGCCAATGCATTAACCTAGGCAATGAATGGCTAATTTGGGCAATTTACGACGACAGGTCGACGTAGGTTTACGGCATTTTATGAGTTTCTTTGCATTGATTCTCTCTTTATGTCTGTTTGAATTGCCGCCGCCGCATGGTTGTGCAGGCACACGAGCAACAGTACAAAAAATCTAGCTCTTCTTTTTTGCATAAAAACTCATAAAATAGCACAATTGTGCAGCTGCTCACCCCTGTCCCGATGCTACAAAATTCAGTGTGGAGGCACTTTGCAGCAGCTTAAAACCCTCTCTCCTGCGTAATCGTGGTAGCACAGCGGCGGCGGTGCGACAGCAAACAGCAGACACAGAGGTTTAGCAGAGCTGAGCTGAGCTAGCTGCCCACCAAACAGGGTACACAACTCTGTTGCTGACTGCGAGGCGCCACTTAAGGCGACTATGCACTGTGAATACCTGTCCACCTGTCCTTCTCTCTTGTTCNGCAAACTGCTCTGCTAGAGCAACTGACACCAGTGTAACACTCACTTGAGAGCGATCACTCCTTTGCACTCTCCTAATCTCATCTAAGGTAGCAGAAAAGCAATCCACTTCAACTACAGTTTAAAGGGTTTTTTCTCCTGTACAATTTCCGTTACATAAACGGGAGAAAAAGAACAGCAGTATTAGGAGCCAATGCATAAATCTAGGCAATGAATGGCTAATTTGGGCAATTTACGACGACAGGTCGACGTAGGTTTACGGCATTTTATGAGTTTCTTTGCATTGATTCTCTCCTTATGTCTGTTTGAATTGCCGCCGCCGCATGGTTGTGCAGACACACGAGCAACAGTACAAAAATCTAGCCCTTCTTTTGCGTAAATCTGCTCATAAAATAGCACAATTGTGCTGTCCCGATGCTACTAAATTCGGTGTGGGGGCACTTTGCAGCAGCAACAACTCAAGACCCTCTCTCCTGCGTAATCGTAGTAGCACAGCGGCGGTGCGACAGCAAACAGCGGCACAAAGATAGCAGCAAACAACAGACACAGAGGCTTAGCAGAGCTGAGCTGAACTGAGCTNCATCCACTAACCCATTGCTGGTGCAAGTACACACTGCTGAACAGGTGAGTACTGACGAGTGCCTGCAGATCGAGGTAACGCGATAGGCAGCGGCAGCATTCATCTAAGTGACCACTCTGTGTGAGCTTGCACTGAGTGAGACTGGACAGAGTGAGAGAGAGGACAGCGCTGAATGGCGCCCGCCGTCGCCACTGCGGAATTGAGGTCAACCCTGCGAGGAGCGACCTGTAGCACCGAGAAACCGACTGACCTCTAAACACAATACTGCTGCTAGTGGAAAGAGTGGNGACCACTCTGTGTGAGCTTGCACTGAGTGAGACTGGACAGAGTGAGAGAGGACAGCGCTGAATGGCGCCCGCCGCCGTCGCCACTGCGGAATTGAGGTCAACCCTGCGAGGNGCAGCATTCATCTAAGTGACCACTCTGTGTGAGCTTGCACTGAGTGAGACTGGACAGAGTGAGAGAGAGGACAGCGCTGAATGGCGCCCGCCGTCGCCACTGCGGAATTGAGGTCAACCCTGCGAGGAGCGACCTGTAGCACCGAGAAACCGACTGACCTCTAAACACAATACTGCTGCTAGTGGAAAGAGTGGCTCGCCAAAAGGGGGTTACCTCTCTGTGAGGAGATGCGGCAGGGGATGCTTGTGTGATCTTTACCACTGCTGTCTAAAGAGGTCGACAGGTGGTCGCACTAAAATTGGTTGTATTTTCTTTCTTAGGAAAAGCAACTGTACAGCAGCAACAACAACATTATCTTCACCGAAACACCTACCTGTAGTTTTTGGCAATGAGAAGAAGGGTGTGTGCTTACTATAAAGCTTTGTAGAGATATTCACAATCACGAGTTACAAAAAGACTCCAATTTAGAAGCATAAAACGCACAGGTAAATTCCGGAGGAAACAGTTATCTGTGCTGGGCAGCAAAAATAAATACAATGATGAGCACGAGAATGAGGAGATTAAAGCCAAGGATTAACAGAGTACTGATTGGTGAGTACTGACGAAAAGGATTCATTGCATGTCAAAACTAGAAAATTATTTTTCAAAAAGAGATGACAAAAAAGTATTGCTTGAAGGGAACTTCTGACTGATCAGCAACAGTTGAGACAAGTGGACAAGAAAAAATTGCACCGAGTGAGGTGGGGGTGTGGGCGGTAAATGAAAAAATGAAGAGGGGGATTCTGACTTAGAGCAAAGTTGGTCTGGGTAGAAGACTCTGAGGAATAAGATCACAAGATTGCGCCGGTGGGGAGACGAGAAAGAGTGTGGTTGGGTGCACTGTTGAGTTGACTACTGCAAGCAGCGATTGTGCCGAGCAGCGATGAGGAGTTTGCAAACGATTCTTCGGTGCAGCAGCTCGATGTGCTCCGCTGGCTCTGAGGAATCCTCCACTTCTTTCACTTCACTTTGTTTTAGTAGCAGACAGTACGGCAGTGGGCAGAGGAATCACATGCACAGCTGGTGAAACACACACATCCACAACCAGCACTGGTGGCAAAAGCGGGAGGAAAAAAGAGCTGTACAGCTTGAAACTCTGCTGGGAAGTCACTGTCACTGTCACCGGTTGCGCGCTAGCACAAGCTTCCTTTTCACTCCAATAAGGAAACGGAACTGAAGAGTAAAAGGGGGCACATTTAATGGATAATGATCGGTCGTACAGTGGTGAGAAGGGGGTGGCTGGGGTATTGGGGCCAAAATGATATTTTTGCAGCTTAAATGCAGGCGTTTGCTCGGGTGCTGTTGCTTGTTGGCCGNTCACTCCAATAAGGAAACGGAACTGAAGAGTAAAAGGGGGCACATTTAATAACCAATGATCGGTCGTACAGCGGTGAGAAGGGGGTGGCTGGGGTATTGGGGCCAAAATGATATTTTTGCAGCTTAAATGCAGGCGTTTGCTCGGGTGCTGTTGCTTGTTGGCCGCGACGGATGGCGTGAGCTTGCTGGTGGTGGCAGTAATGCTGGTGGTGGTGGTAGCTGCGCAGAGGACGCGGACTAACTGGCACGAGAACGGAGAAGAGCCAAAGAAGAGAGCAGACAACCGACAAAGCGACAACCCGAACGGCAGAAAGAGCAAAGAAGAGAGAGAGAAAAACTTCACCGGGCTAGGCGCCAGCTAGGAAGGAGAACGAGGGAGAGAGAGATAGATGAAAGACAAAAAGCATTTGTGAGAAGAGCCTGAGATCGACAGACAGCAGCTGCTGGAGAAGAAGAAGAAGTGGTAGAAGAAAAGAGACGAGAGAAAAGACGGGGCACACTCGGGCGCACTGTGCAGAGCCAACGACGAACGAACGAACGGACCGATGGTGAACGGGAGCGCGCCAGTGCAACGGGACAACGTCGGCGGCGAAGAAAAGTACCAGCGGACGGATGGAGAGAAAGCGGGCAATGGAAAGAGAGAGAAGCCAGTCCGCCGTCGTGCAACAGAGGGCATTCGAAGACTCTCTCGTGCTCTACAGAGGAACACACACAAGCAGGCAGGCACTGGCACTGGCACAGACACACTAGCACAGCACAGACGCAGCACACAGACTGACGGAGTGAGTGAGTGAGTGA
>NW_016183376.1:0-5582 GCF_001687245.7 Rhagoletis zephyria | reverse complement strand
AAACGACGACAAGACGAAGTATCTCCTGTCATCAAACAAACAGTCAGCAGGGTGCGCGTCTTGGCACCCACGTCACTGCTGATAGTTACAATTTCGAGAAAGTAGAGAATTTCGTTTACTTGGGAACCAGCATTAACACCGATAATAATGTTAGCATTGAAATCCAACGCAGAATCACTCTTGCCAACAAGTGCTACTTTGGACTGAGTAGGCAATTCAGGAGTAAAGTGCTCTCTCGACGGACGAAAACCACGCTCTATAAGTCACTCATCATCAAGCTAGTATATGGCGTAGAAGCATGGACAATGACAACAGCCGATGAGGCGGCTCTTGGAGTGTTTGAGAGAAACATTTTGTGGAAGATTTACGTGCCTTTACGCGTTGGCGACGGCGAGTACCGCAGACGATGGAACGATGAGCTGTATGAGCTTTACATCGATATGGACATAGTGCAGCGAATTAAAATACAGCGGCTCCGCTGGCTTGGTCATGTCGTTCGAATGGACACCGACGCTCCAGCTCTGAAAGTATTCAACTCGGAACCCGCTGGTGGTAGCAGAGGAAGAGGGAGGCCCCCACTGCGATGGAAAGATCAGGTGGAGAAGGACTTGGCTTCACTTGACGTTTCCAATTGGCGTCAGTTGGCACAGAGGAGAAACGACTGACGTGCTTTGCTGAACTCGGCCAAAATCGCTTAGGCGGTTACAGCGCCAAAAAAGAAGAAAAAGAAGAAGAGAGAACAGATAACATCGCTGTTGGACATTTTTTACTGGAGATTTTAAACGAACGTACCTATTCACTAACCAAAATTTAACAGAACTGTTACGAGCCGCTTTAACTGACGTAAAACCAGATTTTGAAAATTTGGCCAAAGAATCTTTTAAATTTTCTTTAATACGCACATAGGAATGATAATAAAATTGATGTTTCTCATTTCTAATAATAATTTTATTATTATTTAAAAATAAGTTTTGTTTTAGTTTTTTTTTGTTGCTCTTTGTAGCCTTTAGAATTTAAATGTGGCTCTTTTCGGCCTCGGCCTTGCCCACTCCTGGTATATACATACATATACATGCACTTTAAAAGGTAACATACATACATATGTGTATGTACTACTAACCTACGGGTACAAATTGTTGAATGTTTAAAAGAAAGAGATTGTTACTGTTTAAGTTGTTTGCTGTTCAAATTTGTAGACAACATATGACCAATTTTATGTATCAAATAAATTGACCGCACAATGTTATCATATATACACTCACATATAACCACTATATTATGTAGATTTACTATTGCATTGCAAATTTTTTACATACAATTTAAAATGCACACAAATATGAATTAAATGGAATTTATATACTATGTACATACTAACTAAAATGCAATTCTATCGCAGTACAAATTTTTTATGTACTCTTTTTTATGTACCTATTGTATTGTAACTGTAAACCACAACTGAAAATTACATTTCAGGTTATCAGAGCCCAAAGAGCTGCTCTCCGATGAGCAGGTCGAGAATTTATTATTGAATCCCAGCCTGGATGAGAATGGTGTGATAATTGTTGAACAACTTAAATCGCCGTTACAGCAGTCAAATCAATTCGGAATGGCTACCACACCGACGACAGCTACAACAACAACCACACTGCTATTCTAAATGGCGTTATGATTCAAAATATTTTTGTGCTATACCTAGTTTACCATTGATTCGTAGGTACTTCGATAAGTAGCGAGAGCTGAGAAAACATATCACACTAATGAGAGATAGATGCTTGAAGAGATTGTGCTATGTACGAGTACTTATTTATACAAAAACAGAGATTATTATGAAGCTTGGAACTGATTTTCTTAGGTGCATTTATAGTACAAGAAGATTAAATACATACATATATAATAAAAAACCTGCTTACATTTTACTATTAAGTTCATTTAATTTTTTAACTCAACATTTGCAATAGTAGACCAATTAAAAATAATATTTTGTATTTCATGTATGTATGTCAACTACAACCTAATAAAGTTTTAAAACAGGTTTTTTGAAGTGAGATATGCAGAAAAGTTGTTGTAAAGAATCCGCCATAGCTGAGTTGTTGTTTCCTAAAAGCATGAAGCGATTTTAGAGGCGATTAATGGAATCTATAGTTGGCAATCGACCATCTTCTTTGAAAGCGATTAGTTGAAAGGCCGTTTACACCAGGCCATTGTTGCTTTCAGCAAAAGTTGCCTGTAAAATCGCCTCAAGTAAACACCTTATTAACGAACAATTTTATGAGGAGCAACAGCGAAGTTAGCGAACACAGACAAGCACAAGCGCATATATGTACATAGTTAAAGCTTCTTAAGGATTTGGTTGTACAAATCAATGCTTCGGTTGCTATGTTAGTGGCAATCGGCAACAAAAAATAAGAGCATATATATTTTTTAAGAATATACAACTTATATATTTTTTCATTTTTTTTTAAATGCCTTACAATTTTACGTTTCCTAATAGTTTCGTTCCTTAACTTTTCTGGATAAGATCCGTAAAACTGTCAAAAACCACAATTGCTCTCAGAGAAAGAGAAGAAAACCAGGATATATTTAATAAGTTGAAAAAGCAGATGTACTTTTGTTTTTGCTTATGTTAATTTGAAATCATTTGATGGTTTTACACTTCACCAGATTTTACCAGCAAAATTTTTTTTTATGTCTTGCAATTTCTGACAAAGAGACGACCGATTTTACTCTCCCATTTTTCCCGTACTTTGTCAGAGAATCGAGTACGGGAACGCTTTCTGTTAAAATCCTGTAAAATCTTGCAACTTCTTGCGAGTTAGTGAACGCAACTAATATTTACTTCGTTATAATCCAGCAGGTTCTGCAATTCACTTCCGAGTGAATTTGAGTCAAGTTCGCTTTGAATTCAGGGAGCAGGGGTTGAAACTCACTCGGAAGTGAATCGCAGGACCTACCCGAATAGCTCTTTTCGCAAGTTTTCACCTAGTGTATACTTAAACAAAAAGAACGAGCACCATGAGCCGAAAATATTCGTTTTTTTTGTTAATAGTCCAAAATAATAATTTTTTTTTACCCAAAAAAAAACACAAAGTAACGATTTAATATGAAAAAAAAGAAATCCAATTTTAACCGTTAAATTATTATTATTTTAAAGCGGTTTCTGGTGAGCACATATTTAAAACATATGTTACATACTTTCAGTCGTTAAAGTCGAAATATTTATATAGGAGCATACAAACATATACATACATATGCCTATTCAGTACACTAGACGCACTAAACCTATGAAATGCTAATTTGCTTAGAAACTGTGGACACAACACTATTACTATTCTTATGCTTAAAAACTAGTACCGACTTAGCTTTTTTTTGAACTGCGACAGTATGTGGAGGCGAGTGGTTATTAAACTAGTCATTTATAAAATATATACATACATAGATACATACATTAAAATGGGGCCACTTTATGGATATAATGGAATACCAAAATAAGCTTAGAATGAATACTTATGTAAGTAAAATATACTTATTATACATACATAAAAATGTATAATTTCTTAAATATCAAAAACTTGTTTATGCGATACATAAATTATTACATAAATGTGTGTCCTATTGATAAAACTGTTAAACTTTACATGTAGTGTAATGCCCAAATAATAATCAAATTGTGACTTTATAATACCAAATCACATATTGCAGATATGAGTACAATAGAGCTAAATGTACCCTAGGGTACACACACATTTATATGTAAGTTAGCAGTTTGTTAGCAGTATCAGAGTTAAATTTTGTGAATCTAAATAATGCAAAGAAATATACAAAAATATATACAAACATACCTAAATGTATTTGAAATTAAAAAAAAAACAACAACAAAAAATTAGGAAACCCGATAGTTTCGTGTAGATCCAAAGATTGGAACTAAACCAAATTAGTATGGGAGCACCCTTTCCAATAAAAAACAAGTAAGAAAGTCTAAGCTCGGGCGGGGCCGAACATTAAACACCCGGCGCAAGTATTAAATATATGTTTTTCACTTTTCCGAAAGCTACCGCTACATGATAAGTTGAGTAAATTAGCGTCCTTAAGTTTCGAAATATTGAACTTTAATGCAAATCAATAGACAGCGAGGCGAAGAATTTCCAAATTGAGCGCAAAGGCATCATAAAGAAGAAAAAAGCAAATTTGATCATAATACATGTGCGAGTGTGGCAGCATTTCGCAGCATCGCACGAAAACCGAACCGTTGCCTATTGGGATATGTTAGGCCGTTCAGAATGCAATAAAAAACATATTTTTAAGTTTCAATTGAAGGTTATTTGGTCTGACAAGACTAAATTAATCGCCTTCAATCAGATGGCCGGGCATGGTATTGGATCAAAGACCTAAATTAAGCCTAAGCGCATCATGTACTGCAAACTGTGAATCAGGATCAGGTAGGATCTTAATTGTTTGGGGTTGTATTTCAAAAATTTTGTTGGTCCGTTAGTACGCATTATGCGTAAGGAACAGTATCTGTTCATATTTCAACAAAATTTGCAAGATGTAGTCGAAAAATGAGAGTTTCTGCTGAAAAATCACTCAAAACACACTGCACAAGTTCGCAAAGCCAGGATACAAAGCAAAAATTTGCTAATTTGAAATNAAAACATACTGCATATGTTCGCAAAGACTGGATACAAAAGAAAAAATTTGCTAATTAGAAATGACCTCCACAAACCGCGGACATGAATCTCATCGAGAATTTGCGAAATCAACTAAAAGCACAGCTTAATAAGTATCAAAGTCCGTAAAATCGAGTACATGAGCTGTGAAAGCAAACTAAGGATATACCTCCAGAATTTTTACAAAGATACAAATAAGGTATGCCAAATCACATCCAGGAACTGAAACAGGCAAAAGAGTACTGAACATTGTGTTAGTAGTTCTTTTTTTTCGTGAAAATTGTTAAAAAGCTCTTAAAAATATATGAGTGCAAAACTGTAACATCTGCCTTAATTTACATTTTGGTATGCTGGTTTTTTTATTGTTGTTGTATTGACTTCAAATCATTATGAGAGAGGGAGAGGGAGTACGGATGTACCAACAAGAATATTCAACAAAAGGATGAAAGTCGTTAGAACTTGGAAATATAGTGGTGGCTGAAACAAAAAGTGTTAAACCATGTTACAGTTTTGCTCGTCGTGGGCGGTGCCACGTTCATTTTCCAAAATTGTATCGTAAACGTATTTCCTGGTAAAGAATTGTTGCAAGCATCAATTTTGAATAAATTAGCTTTACTATTTACTGGCTTATCGAAGATTTTGTGTTTCTCTAAATTACCGTTATATAGGATGTGGGCGTGGTTATTGTCCGATTTTTTTTAATTTTCGGCTGTACCAAGGCCAACAACTGTACCAAGTTTGGNGTTTGGAAGAAATTGGTGCAGCGGTTACCAAGATATACACATGTAACCATAAGTGGGCGTGGCTATGCCCATTTTCCAAAAATTTATAATATTCTTATTTTTCGTCTAAAATTTATTGTAATTATCAATTTTGAGTGAATAATCTTCAGTAGTTACTAAATATCGCAGTTTTCGT
>NW_016183374.1:0-5582 GCF_001687245.7 Rhagoletis zephyria | reverse complement strand
TAGTGAATACGATACTGACAATATGAAATACTTAACTTTGGTTAGAAGGGTATGCCTCCTCCTGGCATTCATACAGCGCATTTTCAATGTACGCGTCTTCCTAACTTTACCTAACCTAGTCTAAGTGTCATTTAAAAGGTTTAATAAATATTTAGAAAACCTGAAACCACGGCCGACTTTATATAAATGTACTTCAGCCGTTTCAAGTTTACAACATACAACAATACAACACCTACCACACCGCTGTGAATACCCAAAATGTATATTCGTTTATACAAATGCCAACCGACGTGCGATGTAGCCAGTCGGACGTCAGTTGAGTCAGCGAGGCAGTAAAGAGTTCAAATTGTGGGCAAAGTTGCTGACATAAATGAAAGTTGAAAGGTGTGTCCTCCTTATCAAATACATTTTCCTAATTGTATTGTGTAGGCATGTTTAAGCAGATTTTCATTTTTCCACCCTTAAAAAAGTTAAGCGAATTATGTAGGTGGTTGCAAGTTTGACATACAATAAAAAAGGGCTGACACTTCCTACATTTTACTCATTCAGAAGATAGTCGCTTTTACTTGTATATTCAACAGCTAATTGGCAAGCCGATGGGTTATTATGAATTAAGAAAGTTCATAGCTTGAAGGTTGCATTTGAAAAACAACTGCAGCCTCAAAGGAAATTAACTCGGAAGTAGCAACGTCGAAGGAATCCAAAATGTATTGCTCATCTTGGAGAACATTAATTTCAAGTATCTATTCAACTGCAATCATTTACACTTTCAAATAAATAACAGTGACGACATTGTGCGCTCGGTTCAAAAAGTACCCTGATGGAAACAAGTGATTTTTTTTTTTTAAATCAACTAATTGAAAGACTACTTTAAAACAAATGCAATGAGAAACGGTTTCGAGTTTTTACACTCTTTTTACTCAAAAAAACAAAAAAACAATTTGTGTCTTGGANTTTTTTTTTTAAATCAACTAATTGAAAGACTACTTTAAAACAAATGCAATGAGAAACGGTTTCGAGTTTTTACACTCTTTTTACTCAAAAAAACAAAAAAACAATTTGTGTCTTGGAAGTATGAAAAAGCATCTGTGAAGTGCAGAACGAAAGCGTATGCAAAATAAATATACTGACTTTGAAGTTGTTTCAACCAAATTCATTATAAGGTAGTTGAAAATATATGCAGGAAAAGGCAATTGACTGCTTCCTAGAACATCGCCATGTTAAATAAATGAGTTCGTTGTAGGTAAAGTAGTGAGAATTTCAATTAGTTATCATTGAAAATAAAGTAGTTTATAAATTACTTTCAAACTAATTAAATTTCCGTTCAGTGCCTCGGAGTCGTTTGAACGGTTCTGCGACTCAAAATCTAACATTAAAGTAGGGCTTACGGGGATTCAAATTTTTGCTTGACACTCGCTTCCCTCTTCAGTTCCCTATAACGCATCGCGTTTCGGCTGATCGCAACGTATCCCTGTAGACGGGATCTCTTTATCTGCAGCTTCTTGACCCTCCACGTCCAATCAGTGGTTTTTTCGGACTCGCCGAAATCCGACTACTTCTTCGGCGGCTGTACTTAATGAGTGAGAAATGTGGTTCTGCTCGCTAATGTCGGTTTGTTGAAGAGTGCTCTTAGAGAGCAGGAATGAGAGTCGAGTGGTGAATAGTTTGGCTGTCTGTTGTGTTTGCAGCATTTCGACGTTAAGCTTTCCTTGCATTGTTGGGCTCACATTTTTTACAGCACAGAGGCGCCCGCCTCTGCACCAAGAAAGTGGGCCATGCCGATATTTGGGGCCCTCGGAATGTACGTTCGTCTAAAACAATGGAAGCATGCCTACCGTCTATCACAACGTAGTCGGTTTTGTTTCCCATTTTTCGATCTGGAGGCAGCCCTTTAGCTTGATGGGTCTTTTTATGCTGGAACATAGTACTACGTAATACCATTTTTCGTACTCCGGAGAAGTCAAACTGCCCCAGTCCGTTATCGGACGCATCGTCGTGGAGGCGGAATTTTCCAACAGTGACATTAAAGACCCCTTCCTTGCCCACTTTTCCACTTAAATCGACAGGCAAAATTTGTATGTCATGTCGCGAGCAGCGTTCATAGAAGAGATCCTTGAACGTCTCGTCCTTCTCTTTCGTCGGGGCTTGGGCACAGATGAGCGATATGTTGAAGAATCTCGCTTTTTTCCACCAAAGTAATCAAGAAAATTACTTGATTTGTTTGCTAAAATCAAACATCAATATGTATAATAGTATAAAATTTACAGGCTTGCGCACACATGTTTGAATTTAAGCTAATATAAAACACGTACTGCAGTTTGACCTTGCTCAAGTTTCGGTTTTGCGATTTACATGGGTGGGCTTCCGTTCAAGCATTCAATTGTTTTGTAAACTTTTTCTCGTAGCTTTGCCAATTCTGTCATTCCACTAAATTTACGATGTATACGCTAGAAGGCGCTTAAAAAAATCAACCGGATCAACAACGAAGCAAAAACATACATTTCGTTAAAAGTAACTGCTTGACGTAGGTGGAAAACCGCAAAAAGACAGGCGCATTAAATTACACCTACAGCAGGTGGCAATTGTTTGTGTTCTTGTTCTAAAAATAGGTATTTTTTTTTCTCTTTTTGGCGCGGTAAATTTTTAGAAAATATACGCGATAAAACGCATAGTATTATATAGGGTGTACACTGTACATTCTTATGTTAATTTACAAACATTTGTATAGACAACTACGTCTTGCGAACTTCATCATAAACATTGTTGTTGTAAATCGCACTGCTTATTCAATGTACCGCTTAATCAATCGAAACAAAACCCAAAATACATAATTACATATGTATGTACGTATATAGAATAATTTTTCTTTTCTTTTTACAGATAAATACTCCCGCACCATTTCCGAAGACGCTAAGGAAAATGAAATTGAAATCAATCTTCTAGGCACATGCACTCACATATACAGTCATAAACGCCAGTCTAGCTACACAAAATGTTTTCCCACGCACTTTTGCGCCCACAATTGGCCACAGTTGCCATCGCCACCGGTGCATTAGCCGGTACTGCAACAACGGACGAAATGCTGCTGCTCGATGAGGATATCCTCATAACACAGGCGTACTACGGCAATTCGCCGCTCTTTGCCTTTGATTCATCGTCGCTGGTGGATTTTCAACAGTTGCTACAGAGTGACGCATTCAAGCAGAATATGTCACTGACACTTAATATCTCGACGGAAAATCTGACAGATCTGTTAAATACGGCGCAACTGAATCAAACTTTAGAGCTACCACAGCAACAGCTTACCATGTCCGTATTAATAACGCTCACCATTTTCTATGCAATCATTTTTGTTGCGGGCGTGCTGGGCAACCTTATCACATGCATCGTTATATCGCGAAATAAGTTTATGCATACAGCGACAAATTTCTATTTATTCAACTTGGCTGTTTCCGATTTGATGTTGCTGCTGTCAGGTGAGTTTTGATAGAGACTAGTTTATAACTAATCTATAAACATGTATGCATGTAAACTGTTCAAAATAATTATGCGTACAGTGATTTCTTTACAATATTCGTATGGGTTTTCATAATGATTTTTTTTGTTAATTTTTCGCAAAAATATACTAGTTCATATTCTAACAAAAAATTTTACAAAACTTAAAAAAGTTAGCAAATTTTCATTAAAATATAAACATTTTTATTCGGAATTTTCAAAAAAAAAAATTTGAGTATGCAATTTTTTAGCTCATTTAATTTCAGTATATTTTTTCCTTTTTTCTCAATAATTTTAAGTTTTTGTAAAATTGCATTTACACTCATTTTCATTAATATAGGAAAATACAATGTTATTTTGGCTTATTCGCATAATAATAAATAATAAATTTACTGTTAGCTAAACTTAATTTTATTATTAATGCCATATGGCATAAAATAATAGATAAAATAGCTTTACAAAAGGTTTATAAATTGAAAAATGTATAAAACCGTCATTTTACAAACCGGTTTCGGCGTTGTGCCATCTTCAGTGTCACGAAGCGAAAAATGACACGGCACAATGCCGAGACCGGTATGACGGAAAATCGTTCCACAATACATCAGTTTGACAAAAGCCTATTCAGCAAAGTTACTGTGAAGGATATGAATCATAAAAGCTTATAACAAAATATTAACGACATTATTTTGTGTAGATACAGATATACAGTGACTCAAACAACTGAACACGTTGAGATTTTTTTTTTAATATTAGTAATGTTTTTTGAGCTAATTTTCTATAAAACTACCATCCAACGAAAATTCAACAAGTTTTTATAAAAATCTCTACTTTTTAATATGAATCTTTAGAAGATTTTTGGGAATGCATGTAGCACATACAATTTTAGTCTAATAAAGTACAAGTTTCAACTGGCTAAAAAAATTGCGTTGATTTTTGAGATTTATTTATATTTTGATATTGCTTTTGATAAAAATTTGTAGAATTTTCCTAAATTTTTTGTAAAGTTTGAAACTGAGATTTATATGGTGTTCTTTAAATCTTGGATAAATTTTTATAGAAAAATTACAAAAAAATTTAACTCGAAAAACATTACGAATATTTAAAAACAAAAATCAATACGTTTTTTGAGTCACTGTATCTATTTGCAAGGGGGCCGGATTATATACAGCCGAGTCTATGGCTGCTGAAAATGCTTTCCAAACAAGTGTTTACGTGGCACATAAATTAAAATAAATAAAATATCCGACGAATTGATAACCTCTTAGTTTTTTTTTTTTAGTTGGTTAAAAAGAAATTTTAAAGCTACATTAAAGATACCATTAAATATTGATATGTATGTAAATATTTATTTTTACTTTCGTAACATTTATTTTATTCTCATTTACAGGCGCACCGCAAGACGTTTACAGTTATTGGTATCCGAATGCCTTTCCATTTGGGGATGTGATATGTATATTGGGAAGCGTTTTAGCGGAAACCGCCACAAATGCAACGGTATTGACAATCACAGCATTTACCGTTGAACGATACATAGCGATATGTCATCCATTTCGGTGAGTGCGAGTTGGAAGGCATCTGTTTTCTTTTTATTTTATTTTTTTTTTTAAACATTGAGCTGACACTTTAATTTCACTTTAATTTAATGCATTTCTACAATCATTTTAATGTGTTTTTTGTTTAATTGAGTTGGGTTTACTTAAGCAAATGTGACGACAAGCAGAACGAGATGTAAAAGAAGCAGCAGGCGACAGCGCAACAAAAAAAAATCTCTTTTAATTTTGACTGAGTATTTATTTTTTTCTGCATTGCTCTACCTTCGTTTGGACTATTCAACTTCAACTGACAACTTAAGCGATTAATTGTTGCGATACGGCTGCCCTTTTTTTAGGGCACGCTGTCAGTTACGCTTTCAAGATTTTCACTTTAATTTTCATACACACACATATATTTTTATGCTTACTACAAAATTTTTTTCGTTTGTTTGTTTGTTTGCTTAATGGTAGTAAATACTCTACACCAGTCAATTTTGTGAAGTGAATTTTTTCCCTTTTTATCGCCTAATTGCAGACAGCACACCATGTCCAAGC
>NW_016183373.1:0-5582 GCF_001687245.7 Rhagoletis zephyria | reverse complement strand
CACATATTTTTGCTGTGTGGATTAAGCTTTCGAATAGATACTGGTGGTCATGAGCTTAATTATATTATTTTACTCGTTATTTTCAATTTGAAGGCAGTTAAAATTTTGTATACCCATGCTTTCGTTAATTATATTTTTTAATATATTTAAATTTCTTTTCATCTATTATATTCTTAGCTTAACGCATTTTTATTCAGTTACAAATCAATAGGTTTGCGTGTCCCGTGCACTGCATAGGCTACAGCATTGCCTTTATATTTGTTTGTAAGCAATTGCTTGCCAACTGCTTTTACAGCGCACGGGACATAGAGCTGTTCAAAATAGCTGTGTGGAAATGCTTTATTAATAAATTTACAAAGTGATATTTGGCTAAACGCATAACTGCCGTTTGCCCAAATACACAATCCACATTATCATCACAGGGAACCGACAAACGATGCATTTTATTTGATCTTATAAATGGAATTCATGCGCAGTAGATTTTATATAATTTTTAATTAATGTTATATGTGTAGGTTATTCGATTTTATTTATTTTTATGGGTGTAGTGTTTTATATCCTTTGCTTATTATAAATTTAGTTTAAGCTTAAGAGCCTTAAAATGTACCGTAGCAACGCAAAATAGTTATAGCGTAGCCACGGCTTCAATAATAACACACCTCTGGGTTCAATCAAACAACAGAATCTTTTCGTATCCTACAAGCAAAGGAACAAACTTAAATCAGCATACAATTTCCAGCAAAAACACTTACCACATATAGTTTTCAGTCTGTGGTGCTCTCATCACACCTACGCCACCACCTAAACGTCTGTAATTCATACAGCCACACAAACGCCATTGGTTTGTTTCGGGATCATAAACTTCAATTGTTTTTAAGTAGGCCGAGCCATCAAAACCGCCAACGGCATATAGCTGTCCATTTACTACGGCCAAGCCAACCTAAGAAAATGTATAAAAATAAATAATGCGTTTTTGTTGCTTTTTTATTCTTTAGTTAAACTTACGCCGCTGCGACGCGATGTCATCGCCACAATGGGACTCCATGTATTTGTATGCGGGTTATAGCGCTCTGCTGAAGACAATTCCATGCAATCATCACGCCCTCCGACGGCATATATGTAGTTATTAAAGACAGCGCACCCCAAATGTTTGCGGCGAGTGGACATGGGATTGACGGCACACCACTTATTTTGCCTATATTGAAAAAAATTAGTAAATAAGGCCTAGTAAAAGCTTATTCGAATTGAGACACAAACCTTGGGTCATAGCGTTCAACAGTATTTAATGGGCATTGTCCGTCAGAGCCACCAATAGCATAGAGATAACCACCTAATACAGCTACAGCCACACCCAAACGACGCGTAGTCATCGGTGCAACCTGATTTGAAGAGAAAAAGGAATAATAAATGAAAAATTAGTGCAAAATATTTCTTTTTATATTCAATCTCGCACCTTTGACCATTTATTTTCCTTAGGATCGTAGCGTTCAACATGATTCAGACACTGTACACCATCTTGTCCGCCGACAGCGTACAAAAACCCATCAAGCACCGCTACGCCTACACTAGTGCGGCATGAGGTGGTCGGCGCAACATCACAAGACCATTGATTCGTTTGTGGATCGTAACGCTCAATGCTATTCAAATAACTTTGCCCATCATGTCCACCAACAGCATAGAGCAAATCATTGAGCACAGCAACGCCGACGCCACAACGGCGTTTACTCATCGGTGCAACCATTTTCCAATCATTCGTTTGTGGATCAAAGCGTTCAACGGAGGCAATGGCATCACCTGAACACCAACCACCGACTGCGAATAGCACTTCACCACGACGCGTAGGTTTACGTGGACGCGTGCGCGGACCTTGCATTAGTGGACGTTCCTGTGGTAATAGCAAATAGTTCTTGGCTTCATCGACGAGATCACGGCAAGCTTCATCGGAGCGCACCAACAAATCTGAGCCAACAGTGCCGACAAGAAATTTCGGTGACAAAAGTGGGAGGCGCACATGTTGCAGTACCTTTCAAGTGATTAAAAAAAGATTTGTATTTTACAAGTATACATTTATGTACATATGCACACATATTGTCGATTGTTTGATGTCTACCTGTGCCAAATGCTGACGACGATCAGCAACATTATATTTCAGCCACGACATGACAGCATTGAAAACTTGCTCCTCTGAACGTACGTTCAATTCATCACTACAAATGATGTCTACAAGCTGTCCGACTGGCAGCAGCAAAAATTCTTCGCTTTCCATTACTTCCTGGAAGTTGTGTTGTGTGAATTTGTCCGCGATGCGCAAAAGTTCTCGACATGAGTGAGTATCGGCAAAGGCGCGAATGCCCAAGCAGTTGGTTGGATCCAATTGACGCTTGAGAAATTCGCAGCAAATATCTTGTATTTCGACTAATTGCAACAAGCAAGCGGCTGGCAATAAAGTCTGCACATTGGATTCTTCGACAATTATATGAGCAGTGTAGCAAAAATCGATGAGTAGTTCCATGGCATTTTCGTCAATATCACGTATGGTTACTTCAGTTTGTCGTGATTCCTCCAGCTCACCAGTGAACATTGCGCGAAAGTAGGGACTGCATGCGGAGAGGATGACACGATGTGCAAATATCTTGCGACCACCAACATTGAGTACCACATCACAAAGTTCGCGATGGCGTCGGAGCATATTCAATTCGGACAATGTTACCTTGGGGTGCTTTTCCGAGGTGTGCGAAAGTCGTGCAGGTGACGGTGGCCGATCTATAGCGCCGGTGGAGGCGCCAGTGCTACCGGCCGCACCTGGCAGCATAGGATCGCCCATCCTGTTCGCCGCTAAACGCAGCGGGGCAGAAGCCCAACCCCACACCGCGTCTATCTGCAATGTATGTGTAGTAGACGAAACGATAAAAAATATTTGTAAGCCCAAAAAAATGTAGGTAGCAAGCACGCATTTAGAATTCATTATGACCGAAAAATAATATTCATTTGTAGGTGCATGCAGCTGTGGTAAGATTTAATCATTATTTTAATTCAAATAATTTTATGTTAGCTAAAAGTTAGATAACACGTACAATTTATCTACCCCCACTCAACTCCAATAATACTATATCTATTTGCCCAAGAACTAAGAGAAACTAAAGTAACTTTATTTGCCCACTCACATCTCAGTTGTTCCACTGATGCCCACATCAGCTGTCGGCGCCCCCACATCAGCGCACAAACAACAACGAAAATATCTGTGCCACTGCCATAGCCTGACGAACAACTTTGCCTACTTTATTCGAGCTAATTAAGAATTACTACTTAACTGCTACTAACTTAATTAACGTGCACACACTAGCAGCTATACATAAGTATAGATGTGCAAATCTTTACATACCTTAGCGTTTTTGTCAACGACAAGCCCAAAACACCACGACCAACTCCAAGTAGCAATTCTCGAAAATGCAATTTTCGCAGTTTCCTCAGTAGCTTCGTTGCATTGAAATTTCTAATATGTAAAACTTTTCAGTTGCGACAAATACAAAGTGTACGTCGAATTTTATTTTTCACACTTTTTTGTGCCCTCAGCTAAGCAACCGCCGACCTTCCTCCAAATTGTTCGCCTGCGTGATTGCTACCACCGCCCTAGCTGGTGCCACACCGTTCTGCTGTTGCGTTTGCCCTATCTTTCGTTCGATTTTGCAAGGTAGAGTTTGCTAATGTAATCTTAATGCGATCACCAGCAGGAAATTAACTTATTGTTGCGTTATTTTTATATCTGCACTCATCTTTGATATTTTTTCACCAATTTCNAATTAAGAATTACTACTTAACTGCTACTAACTTAATTAACGTGCACACACTAGCAGCTATACATAAGTATAGATGTGCAAATCTTTACATACCTTAGCGTTTTTGTCAACGACAAGCCCAAAACACCACGACCAACTCCAAGTAGCAATTCTCGAAAATGCAATTTTCGCAGTTTCCTCAGTAGCTTCGTTGCATTGAAATTTCTAATATGTAAAACTTTTCAGTTGCGACAAATACAAAGTGTACGTCGAATTTTATTTTTCACACTTTTTTGTGCCCTCAGCTAAGCAACCGCCGACCTTCCTCCAAATTGTTCGCCTGCGTGATTGCTACCACCGCCCTAGCTGGTGCCACACCGTTCTGCTGTTGCGTTTGCCCTATCTTTCGTTCGATTTTGCAAGGTAGAGTTTGCAAATGTAATCTTAATGCGATCACCAGCAGGAAATTAACTTATTATTGCGTTATTTTTATATCTGCACTCATCTTTGATATTTTTTCACCAATTTTGTAAGTATTCCGCAATAATTTTCATGAAAACATAGGAAAATGGTCACTTTTTCTCGATTCACCTTACTACACAAACACCAACACGCATCCGACTGGCAGCGCTGCCAGATGTATCACTATGTATTGCATGTGAACTTGAATTGACCAATGCGTTGAAATAAAAAACTATATTAATGCAATATACTTTAATTCTTTTAAAGAATAAAATTGATACCAGAAAGTTTGAACCAGCGAGTTTTATTAGTTGCATACACATAAATGGTTATTTAAGAGCAAAAGTGAAACACATCTGGCAGCCACTTGCGATGCGTTTGCATATTTTGTGGAGATTTATTAAAATCGGAACAAGGCGCTTCATATGTAATAAAATTCAAAAAAAATCAGGTGATAGTAAACTAAATTTATTTTAATTTTCTTATTATATCCGGTACGGTATTCAGAAGTGGGAACTAGCTTTACTGCCGTCCCTAAATTGGAGCGCTAACAGTGGCTACACACGACGGACATATCCGCGCACATGTGCGCCAACATGCTCGCTGTCGTTTGCTACAGACGGCGAGCGGCTCATAAGTGATTTTGTACTCAAAGCGTAAACATAGAAAGGAAAAACGCGGATGATGCAATTGAAATACTTATGACTTAGGTTTTTTTATGTATGTGCTACTTAAATTTATTTATATATTACTTGCATGTATGTATGTACATACATATACATATAGTAATTTAGCCTTATTTTAACAAAAATTCAATTAACGCACATGGCTTGGACGCATTTAACCGCGATGTGCACACTGCAAGCATCAACACAAAATGAGGTTGTTGTTTTTGTTTCCAATGCGATGCTCGCAAACTGCCCTACAAACGACGAACATGACCCGCAAGCCGCGCATGTGCGCGGATATGTTCGTCGTGTGTAGCCACTGTAAGCGTTGCATTTTTCATTGTCAACGAGTGNGGTTGAACGTTTCCACGCAAATCTCACAACAATCGATCAACGACCTTAACAGTGGCTACACACGACGAACATATCCGCGTACATGCGCGGCTTGCGGGTCATGTTCGTTGTTTGTAGGGCGGTTTGCGAGCATCGCATTGGAAACAAAAACAACAACCTCATTTTGTGTTGATGCTTGAAGTTTGCACATCGGCGGATAAATGCATCCAAGCCATGTTATTCAATTGAATATTTGATTAATGAGGCTAAATTACTATAAGTATACGTATGTACGTACCAGAGCTGTAAAATGATTGAATCAGTAGGATCTGCATTCACTCGG
>NW_016183372.1:5025-5583 GCF_001687245.7 Rhagoletis zephyria | reverse complement strand
TTTTTTTTTTTCAAGTAAAAAAAAGTATGCATAAGATTATTAAAAAATGTTGATAACGGAATCATAATAATGAGTTGCTTCCATGTATTTTTAAATCGATCCAGCTCACATAAATTTTTAATTTTTCCGAAATATTTTGGCGCGAGTCTTAAAATATAGAAAATTTTCAACTTTTTTTTTTGGTGAGGCACCCTAATGTACATGTATTGTACTTAAATGGCATGTGCTCGCCTAAAATGTGTTTGTGATATGCTCATGTTAATTTAAATTTGTTAACTTATTTGAAGTGATGCAACATTTCGGCGTAGACTTCGAGGAATTACCCGCCTCTGCACTAACCAACTTGCCCGCAAAAAAGTATGAAGCGAATAACGACTAGGATGTCCCTTCCTCATTTGTATTCATTGCTATTTTCGCACTTCATTTTGAGAGACTTAAATTGTATATCCTTACAAGTCGGATCATTCAGGATTATCTTCTCTGCATATAAGCGCTGTTGGTGGTAAGTAAGCAATCAACGAATATTGGCCTACAGAGCAATCCAGTCATACTTGTTTG
>NW_016183372.1:0-2829 GCF_001687245.7 Rhagoletis zephyria | reverse complement strand
CGAAAATGGTAGTAGAAAAGTACGCAAAGTAGGCAATTAGTAGTGAAATTCCTTTTGTAAATTCTAATGTTTTTGCAGGAAATCTGGCATTTTAAACGAAATTTTGAACGTAATATTGATGTATCTATGTAAATTACGTAATTTATGTGCTATTTAGCTGTATAAAAAATGCAAAATGACTCAAAATTAAAATAAGACTACTATGAGATTGATGTAAACATCCCATTTAAAAACAGTTTATGTTTTCATCAGTTAAATATGCTTCATATGCATATACAAATAAACATATTGCACAAACGCTCATTCTTCTATATCACACCAAAGCTACACTGTTTCCATGTAAATGTGCAAAGAAGCAACACGGTGCCACTGCTAAGGGAGCGGTGCGAGAGAGACAACTGTCAGTTTATCGAACCTTGTATTATTGAATCATGATTACCAACATTACATCGCGTGACGTAAATCTATAAGAAGAGACAACGCGTTATAATTGTAACGGGTGGGAACATCAGGAGCGTGCTTTCTCTTTTGCCCAAATACGTTTTGTGATTGGATGAAAAGACACATGGGCATCAATTTCCACAGAAAGCATGTCACTCACGATCCAGCGATAAACGGACATTATATACTGCCGGCGACTCAGGCAGTCTTTGTGAAACATGCCTTTCACGACCCAATGATAAACGGAATTCCTCCACTTCATCATTTTAAGCTTTGGTCCAGTACTCCATGAACTTACAGGTTTTTACATGAACTTGCAGGAAGTTACAAGCAAAATGTTCCCGTACTCCAAAATCCTGTAAATGAGAGCGATTTTTGGAGAGTTGTTTAGAGAATGAAGTTGCAAGATTTTGGTAAAATCATGGAAACTGTCAAGTGATCAGCTAAATACTACACAAAAGTAATCAAAAACTGTGCGTTGTCTAGTTAATAGCAAAAACTATTAAGTATTACCGTAAATATTTCCGTTTCGTATGCGATTTAATGTTCCTTACTAACAATCAACTTTTAATTTATCGCCTTCCATTTGTTCGGGTTCTTTTGTTTTAACTTGAAAGGAAACTGTTTGACGTTTTTACAGGAAAAATGCTTTTTTGTGTTCCCATACTTTTTGGTTGCTACTCACTTTTCACTCTCACTTCAGAGAGTAATTCTGCTGTTTGAAATTTTTACCGAATTTTATACGAAAAATGTTGGATCTGTGCTTTCATTAAAAGACACTTAAAAATAAAAGCCAAAATGTCTTTGCCTGAGGGAAATCTAAGCAGTTAACAAATAACTCACAGCAGAAAACACAAAAAGATCGTACAGAGAGATTTGGCACGGTGAGAAACACAATTTTCTTGAGAGATTTCTGTTTGTGTTAGTGAGAAACACAATCAAAATAAGTGGATAGGGTTTTTTCCTGAAAACAAAAAATATCTTCTGAATGCATTTGTTGACAGGTTTTTTTTCGAAACTTTGTTAAATAAATCTTCTAATAGGATCAATCGATATTTAGTCTGCTCAGCTGGCATCAAGTCCTATTAAAAGCAAAAAAGAATATCCTACACCAGCCGAAAGCGTTTCCTGCTAGCACTGCATTTCATAGGTTGTAATATAATTGTTATTATTATAATGTATAAGCTTTCTTAAATGAATACATATGGCCACCAGTTAGCAACAGCTGATCGGAGTGCGAAGAATTCGCAAGACACCATACCTGTTCTCTAAGCAAAAATCGCAAATTTTATGCTAATTATAACGTTTTGTATATGGGCTGACCCGTTTCTTTGTGTGCCTATACCGGATTGGGATAGGCTCACGACGATTAATAATTTCCCCTCTAAATCAGATTGCCTCAAATCATCTGTATGCAAATTGCATATATGTATGTACATATGTACCTAAGGGGCACAAAAAGAATTAGACAGACAGCTGATCGAAGCGAATCTGCAGCTATTACCAGTTTCTACGCGCCTAAAATGTAGCAAAAGCAAAAAAAGGTATGCAGTATCCTCTCACAGGACAGACACATTAGACACATTCACCGATATGTGTATGGATGTGTACACTGCCCCGCTGGTTGTGCTTCCTTCCGCTTGCCTATTAAGGCAAATATTGTGATTTAATTGCAAGTAAAGTACATTCACTTCGCTGCTACGAGGACATGTATCCCTTTTCGTCGGTGCTACATATCCACGCTTGTCAGCTGTTCGAATTGCGAGCGCATACCTGAAGCTCAATCGCAAGCAGACAAATTGAACTTGTTTAACGTCAGCGTAACTTGGTTGCACGTATGGAATGGGATGAGATGGGACCGAGTACAAGCGGGGCGACTGCTCATCTCTGTGCTTGCTGTCCCGTGTGAGAATTGTAAATTTCTCAAGTAATTCTTCTTCAGCAATAGACATTAGGTAGCATATTACACTTTTTACTTTATTTCGTTGTTGCAATGTACGAAAAATCAAACCACGCCGTTGTACTTTTTTCTGAATATTCGTTCCAGTTTAGATCGATTGGGATGAGCTTGTGAAACGCGCGACGTTTTCGAGCAGCAGGAACTCATCATTTATGGCGGTAGCCAGCCAGTTTTGCGGGCTGTCAGTTGATTTTGACAAAAAAAAAAACAAAAAAGAAAGCAAAAAGGGAAAACAAAGCAGGTTTTATTAGCGAGAAAAGGGACTACCGGACGCTTTTGTGCCAGAAAACATGAAATATTTGTGTCAAAATAGCAAAAATTCTTGCCACTCATTGACTTTCCTTTGCGCGCTGAAAAGGCGCTATTCTTTCAGAACTTTCACTACTTTTTGTTTTTGATTTTTTGCTTTTGCCTTTCTTACCTTACTT
>NW_016183370.1:4372-5583 GCF_001687245.7 Rhagoletis zephyria | reverse complement strand
GTCGTCTCACTGTCGGCGCTTTGGTCACATTCAGCTGCAACGAGGGACACACGCTGATCGGCGAGCCAAGCATCATATGCACAGAGACTGGACTCTGGTCGCATTCGCCACCATTTTGTAAGTAATAACCAACTACATATGAGTAAAAAAAGTTATTTATTTTATGTGAATTATTATACTAAACACTTCGTGGCATAATTATAAGCGCACCACATATTGAGAGGTTTTAAATAATTTTTGTTTTTTTTTTAATTACTTAATTCAAGTTATTTGTTATTAAAATATAGTTTTTTCTTCAACAAAAGGATATAAATCCAAGTTTCAAACTTTGTGCAATATTAAAAAAAATGTAAGATTACTTAGAAGATTTTTTGGTATACAGTTTTGTAGCCCATTCAATTTTAGTGTAGCAAAGTGCAAGTTTAGAGTAGCTAGGATGTGCCGTCGATTTTTGGCAATTTTTTTGTTCGACGATATATCATTTTATGCAAGAAACTGAGCAACACCATCAACAAAAAAAAAAAAAAACAAAATTGCCAAAAATCAACGGTATATCCTAACTGCTTCAAACTTGCACTTTATTATACTAAAATTTAATTCGCTGCAAAACTGCATACCTAAAATCTTTCTACGAAACCGAATTAAAACATTTTTACAAAAGTTTGTTGAATTTTTTTTAAATATTCCACAAAGTTTTTACGGCTTTTGTCAAGGAATAAACTAAATTTTTATTTTAAAAACAACTAAAATTAAAAACAATTAAAATTTGTCAATATGTGGTGCAGCTATTATTATGACACGGTGTGTATGTGGCAGAAAATTGCAAGATGTAATGGTATTTGTATTAAATTGAAAATATTAAAGTCGCGCTGAGGCTTACACTCCTCTCATACACACACTCACACACACACCCACACATATACACGCACACACACGCACACAAACTTTCCATTAGCTTTAAAGTACACATGCAAAGCAATGCTGGCGATATGTGTGCGTGTGTGTGTATATGTTTGTGTGCCGAAATAATTGGCAGAAGTAAAATGCAAAAATTTAACAACCAAAAAAATATCAGCGGCTGCTAAAAAATGTTTAAACCAAGCTCAGTGGCTCAAGAGTATTGGCCCGAATAGATATGTGTGTAGGATTTTTGTAACGGTAAAAAGCGACGAGTACAAGCGAAGACATGATGAAAGGGAAATTGGTAATTT